>NC_056726.1:1973632074-1973892074 GCF_019279795.1 Protopterus annectens
CATAGGTAGGTACTAGGCTATTTCATTTGCATATTTGTTTCTTCACATTCACACATACATTTATTTATTTAATATTTCTATAAAGAACAATGGCACACTGACATCAAGATAATTTCAACAAATGACAGACGGCTTACAAAATACAAATTGTACTAATATGGCATAACAAGGTATACATATCTGGCCAAAGTACATTCATTATTTACAAGCTACATACTAGATTTAGAGATGGTCTAAAAAAAGCAAAAGAAGAAACACACAGTAAGGCTAATAAAGATCAGGAGGGGGGTTATGTTTGTAAATGTGAGCAAATATAGAATTGATCAGCAAGCAGATAGAATGTGCAGTGGTGGTGGTGGGGTATGGCCATGTCGTTATATTTATTTATTGGTTAATTAGATAGGTGGAGAAACTTATAAAAAAAAACTTAAAGAATCAGATGCAGGAAAGAAATCCATGACAGGGAAGTAAGGTGACTGGTGCATTAATGAGACTGCGTTAAGTGGAATATGGAATAACATTATTCTAAAGGATGCCAAGGTGGTGACTGGTGCTACAGTAATTGTATGCAGTGGGACAGGGTGATTAATTACAAACATAAGAGTGCTTCTGCATGTTCTAGTAAAGAAAGAAAAGGAGAGAGATTTCATTCAGAAGAACTAAAGAAAAGAATCTCAAATTGTCATCTGGCAATGAGACTGAACAGTGCCGTCTTCTCAT
The DNA here is from genome assembly GCF_019279795.1 of Protopterus annectens. Taxonomy (NCBI): domain Eukaryota; kingdom Metazoa; phylum Chordata; order Ceratodontiformes; family Protopteridae; genus Protopterus; species Protopterus annectens. The sequence goes on from NC_056726.1 coordinate 1,973,632,795, forward strand.
ATGAGGAGAGAAAGCATAGCAAACAATAAGAAAGGTATGCAGAGGAGACAAGTTAACCTGACATTCACTTGAAGACGTTAGATATCTAAATTAGCTGCATGGTAATAGGGTTTTTAGTCTCTCTAAGCAAGGAAAAAGCTTTCTCCATGTGGACAAGGTGAAGGGTGTCGCCTGCATATTTAGTCATGGATATCTGTATGGATAAGGAAGTCAAGGTATCCAGACAGTCGTCACGGGCTCTAAGCATAAAGAAACTGCAACAGAAGGAAAGTTTGGTGTAAGGAATGTGGACAAAGCCTGAGAATGCACTAGATTTCAAAAGATACAAAAGTTATAGCAACTATTTGTTTGCATTATCATAAAATCATTGCCATTAAATTATATGAGAACTTTGTTGGGTTCATATTAATTATGGTGACATTGATGAGTCATGGGCTGTAGACCATCACATGGCAAAATAACACTTTATTCGAAGATGTCAGGGGTGTTAGTCATACTAACACTATATTTGGTGGTGTTAGCCACACTCACACAGTATTTGGTGGTGTTAGACACTAACACCATATTCAGGGGATTTAGTCACACTGATACTGTATTTGGTGGCGTTAGTCACACTAACACCATATTCAGTGGTGTTAGTCAAATTAACATTGTATTCGGCGGCGTTAGTAACACTTACACCATATTCAATGGTGTTAGTCACACTAACACCATATTCGTTGGTGTTAGTCACACTAACACCATATTCAGGTGTGTTAGTCACACTAATACCATATTCGGAGGTGTTAGTCTACACACACATTTTGAATTTGTGGCAGAGAGAGGAGTGGCTTTTTTCTATTTTTGCTTTTTCTGGTTCTGTTGTCTGGCTATTGGAGAAATCCTGATGTCCCCTTTCTCTATATCAGCACCACACAATGATCTAATTTTGCAGTTTAACAGTTCAGGCTCATACCACTGGCTGAAACCCTTAGATTACCAGTAAAACTTATATAATCATGGTCAGTAACCAAGCAAGTTTAAATCTATGAAAACAGTGCAAGTATAATAGAAGACTTAGCTCCTAATGGCACATTAGATTGTTTCTATATCTGGTTTATCCTTCGGAGGGATGTGGGAGAGCTAGAACATATTCCTTCAATGGGCTGTTGTAAGGCATGCAACTCATCCTGAATGTGACACCTACCTTTAGCAGATAAGTACATACCACTTCCTCTGACATGGAACTTTTCCTGAATGTCACACCTATCTGTAGTATGCTAAAGCATGCCACTCCCACCCGCCCCAGTAATGGAACTCATTTGGAATGTGACGCCTGTCTGTAGTAGATAAATGCACACTACTCACCCCCAGCATGGAACTCATCCTAGATATGACACCTACCTCTAGTCGGTAAATGCACACCACTCTCCCCCAACATGAAACCCATTTTGAATGTGATACCTATCTGTAGTAGATATATGCACACCACTCCCCCTGGCATAGAACTTATCCTGAATGTCACACCTATCTGTAGTAGACTCTTCCCAGCAATCCAACTGTTTATAAATAACATAACTGTGCTACCTGTTGACAGAACAATGCTATGAAGTGAATAGGCTGTTTAATGCTTTTTCTGTTTGGTAACTGTTTAAGTGAAATTGTTCTAAAACCCCTTTCAGCCACTGCTGGAGCCAGACAACACATGTAACTGTACAATTATATAGTAGTATCAAATACGAAAAATGTGAAATGTGAAAATAGCATGCACACGTAAAATCCTGGTTAACAGATAGAAGATATACATTTTTTGTGCAATCACATATAGAGTATGGAAACCTTACTTTATACATTACTGCGGGTATAATGTTGGATTACATCTTTTGTGTATAAATTGCTTTAGGACAGTTGCGATCAGTCATCAACACTGACATTGCAGACATCCTTCAGGTGGACCTTTACTTTGTTCTCGAATGTAAATACATTTCATTCATTCATGATATCCGACTATTCTGTCTCACTAGGGTAAGATTCCTGAATGCCCTCTTCCGCATTCCCAGAGTAAATGTAGGCGTTTTCAGAGTAAGGGCCCCTTGATCAGTGGAACTCTCTCTGTCATGACGAACTACTTTTATTATCAAGTTTTGTGCAAGAAGTGAATGTTCTAGGTACAGCAGTTCAATTGTGAGGGTATTTACCTACATTGTTGCTCTAGCTGTAATACCTAGCCACAATGCCCTCTGCATGATTAAACAATAACATTTTGTTGACTCAGAACAGGTAATAAAATGACATACCTCTGGAACTGAAATGAATGTGTATTGCTTGGGGAATGAAAGGATAGAATTTGTCATGGATATCTAGTCCTGTAGGAAAAATGCTTACTCCAACTACTTTTTTTTTTTTTGCTTTGCTTGGCTTGATACATTTTAACCTGCTTTAGAAAATTTTCAGCAGTAGTGGTTGTTGTGAGCGGCTTAAATGACACACCTAGGAATAACCATAAAGCTTGTATTTATAGCTCAACACCTGAGCAGTAGGTGCATCTGCTGGATCAGTAATTATCAGGAAATCTACAAGCAGCAACTTCTATTTGTCAAATAACAAGTATATGTTGCTGCATTGAAGACTGAAATATCCAAATTTTGAAGAGCAAAGAAAACTCATTAATCTCCACTTCTTCAATAAAACAAAACAAAAAAACAGTATTTTTGGAGGGGGCAAGCCCTCCTGTACCCCATCACCCCCTGCTAATTATATACCAAATCAGAGATTGCTCTACAGTGGGAAAGGGTAAACACAATGATTGTGTTTATGATCTCACACAGAAAAGAAGCTGGCAATGTTCAATCAGCTGATTCTTTTCAGGTATGCCAGCTTTTTTTTGTGGGATGATCATGCAATTTAATCCCTTCAGTTACACCCTTGATAACATAGGTGCAGACTTGGTGGAGTGAAGAATAGGCATGCTAGTGCAATGCCAGTTGCAAGCTTGGGTAAAGTCATACAGAATTTTCTGAACTAGAGTAGTAGTTTTAGTCTACTTTAACAGGTTTATCGACATGGAGTTGACTTTAAAGGGTAGAAGGGGAGCATAAAGCCCATTAGTGAATATGATGGGACACCAGATTTCAGTTTTCCCTGATCTGATTGCCCACCTTACAGGTCCAGTCATGAAATAGCTAATAAACCAACTTTGTGGTCATTTACCAAAACCACAGATTTGTAATCTTTCAAGAAGCAGAGTTCAGTGTTTCAAAATCCTTTCTTCAGTCAAGAGACATTGTACCAGTTGTGAAGGCTGCCAGCCTTGCTAGCTAGAATTTTGTAGAGAATTCTATGTCATTTGTAAATATTAATATAATCCACATGCTTGGTTTACAAATCTAAAGACAGTTATATGTTATGATTAAAACTATATGCTGTACTGAGCTTCAAAAATGCAATCACAGTGCACTCTGCTGGAAGAAACTGATAAGTCAAGTATTCTGTGACTGTTTGATCTCAAGCTCGGAGACAGGATGTCTGGACTAAGGAATTCTTTCTATTGTTTTAGGACAAGAGTTAATTACTAGATTTTATATGTAAAATGTATTTTATTGCTGTGGCTTCCTGCAGGTGCAGATTACAAAAAGAAATGTAAATTTTGAGTTTCTGTGAGCCTGGGAAACTAAATCAGAACTGTTAAGAATGATGTAATCTGAAATGACTCAGCAGTACTGTGTTATCAATTTAAGGACACAAAGAAAGGAAAGCATTTTGTATTTTTTGTCTGAACCTGAACACATCAACTCACAAGCACTCTGCCTTTGCTCTGTAAGTAAGTTACTTATTTAGAACAGTGATTTCTCTTGGAGATAGATAGAAATAGCCAGATTAGTCTAACTGTTTTCTGTATTTTCTGTATTTATGTCAGACTATTCTACAGTATTATTTTAAAGCATTTTCCTGTGATTTCTGAACTCTGTACTGTCATTGTGTTGAAGTAATCAGTATTGTCTTGTGGTTTTATTATGTAGTTAAGCTCTTAGAGTACATTGCACGTATTTGGTGATACTGTCCAATCAACTCCAATAGCTTTAGCCCTGGGTCACACTTACTATTTTGATAACAGTAATATTGCACAGTGAGATTGGTCACCCTTTGGGAAAGGCATTATAGTAGCTGATACTAGTGGTTGGTGGTAGTAATTTCTACCTTATAGTCTGGAGAGAAGGGGGCATAGCTGGAGAACTTGTGCCAGCCTTCCCTAGGAGTGTCTGTGTAGTTGTATATAACTCATATCTCAAAGAGTGTGTGTGTGTCAGCTACTTGGGCAGGGACATGAAGGACTGGATGGACAGAGAGGGTGCTGGAGGTTTTAGCTTGACCACTAGGCTGAGATCTGCACCCTATAGCTGAGCCAGTGGAGAGTCTTATTGGGGATCTGGAGAGAAAGGGAGAAACCAGCCCCAGACTGACTGTGATCTGTGTGTGCTCTTAAGAGAAATTGTACTTTACTGTGTGTGTACTAGTTATCCTTCCCAATGTGCACTACTCTCACTGGTGCTAGTGGTGAGGATTGAGGCTCCTTGATTACTGGGACAGTACACGGGCATCACATATTAATTGGTGGCAGTGGTGACGTGTCCACATCAGGTAGTAATTGTTTGATAGTGGTAAGTTAGCCACATCACATACTAATTGGGTAGTAGTGGTATGGATAATGAATTCCTGTAGCTTGCGTACAGTGATCACCGAAGGTGTTTTGTGCTCTAACGTAGCCACTCAGTGAATATTCAGACTTCAGATCACAATTGTTTTATATATTTTGTTAGCTTAGTTAGTCAGGGACAGCAGGCAAGCATGTCAGCAGAGGAGTATGGCAAGCTGACAAGGAGCCAGTTGGCTGAGATGTGCCAGGCCAAGGGACTGGTGCATGGAAACCTGACTGAGGCAGACATAATTGCAGCTTTGGTCACAGCTGCATTAGAAAATAGCAATCAGGAGGATGATCAGACTGGCCGTTGAGACACAACACTCAGAGAATGGACAGCTCAATCTTTCTGCAGAGGACTTAAAAATCTACCTGCTAAAGAGACTTGAATTGGAGGCCATGCATTTGTAAATGGAAGCTGTGGAGAAGGAAAGGTAGAGGCAGCATGAAAAGGAGATGCTGACTCCTCGCCAGAGTCATGGAGGTAATGGGGAGGGGAGTAACCAGACCCCAGAAGCACAAAAAGTCAGTAAATTTCTTCCACAGTTTACAAAGAGGGATAATTTTGATAGTTTCATTCATATGTTTGAGAGGGTATATAAACAGTATGGTGTTGATCAAAGGCTCTTTGTAAGGTTCCTGACCCACTTACTCCATGTTAAAGCTGTAAATGTACTTTCCAAATTATCTGATGTTGACTGTTTTAACTATAATGCTGTAAATAATTGTTTATTAGAATTTTTTAAGCTAACACCTAAAATATATAGGAAAAAGTTTTGTGAGCATAGACGCAAGGCAGATGAAAGTGTGAGTGAATATGTTGCTGAACTGAGCACTTATTTTCATAGATGGGTGAGTGGATGTCAGGTCACCACTTTTGAAGGGCTGGCAGACCTTTTGGTGAGGGAACAAGCAACTAGCACATTGCCTGAGGACATGAGGATCTGGTTAGATGATAGACAATGTGCTACTTCAGCTGAGTTGGGGAAGACAGGAGAACTATACCTAGCAAGCAGGGCATCCCTGCACAGGAAAGGGACCCCCAGTACTGCTCATGGGTTTAAAGGAACCCATGGTGGGCAGCCAAGACTGCAATACAAAAGAGAAGGGAGCCAGCAAACTGTAGCATTCAGTGTTTATTCCAAACTAGCTCAAAAGCATAGTATAAACTAAAAAGGAGACACAACAGACCAGTATCGGCTGTAAAATTTACATATCCTTCATCAGTACAGTAAAGGCATGAAACCTTGCTCTCTTTTTATATAACCACTAGGTGAGGCTCTAATTTAATGAATTAATTAGCAGTCCTGATTAAAGGTACTCATTAAGTCCTGGTGAAAACAAACCCCCCAGTTTAATAATCCATTTCTTTTCCTTACTATTCAAAATCTGATGCCATCCTGATTTATTTGTCCTGTTTTCAATAATTCTATCTATTACAGTAAAATTAAAAGATGCATTCTTGTGTGTCTGAGTGTGCTTATATAAAGCATTGGTGAGCTTCTTGTGCCTGATATCACCATAGTGTTCAGAAATTCTGAATTTGAGTGGTCTAAACATTTGTCTCACATAAAACACAGAACAGGTACAGGTAGCCAAATAGATCACCCAGTCCATCTGACAATTTGCAAAAAAGAAAATATCAAATACTTGACCAGTATTTTTACTACTAAACTGGCTTGTTTTCATTACTTTTCTGCAGTGGGTACAATGACCACATGGAAAACATCCTTTAAGCTGGTTCCCCATAAGAGTTGTTTGTATGGAATCACCCTTACATCTCAATCCATGTTTATAGTGACTCAAATATGACCCCAGATTCTTACCTCTCCTAAAAGAAAAATGACATCTGTCATCCAAAAAATCGGAAAGTTTGGCATCTGCTAAAAGGATGTTCCAGTGTCTGTGAACACTGTTAAGTAAAACATCAGTGTTCCTTCCATAGGTGGTGACCAGTTGAATGGTGGAGTCCTTGTCCAGGGACTTGTCCCTATATCTCAAAAGGTCCTGCCTGACACGATTAGCCACCCAATGTCTGGCCTCATAAACATTCCCCATTTTGTAGCCTTTGTTCCTGAATCTGGTGGTTAAATCTTCCTTATAGGCCTCATAGGTAGCATCATTTGAACATATTAGTTTCATGCATAAGAATTGTGATTTCAGAATGTTTCTGCATAAATGTGGAGGATGAAAGCTGGAAGCATGGAGAAGGGAGTTGTATTGGGGGTATTTACAATACCCTTCCGATGCCAGTGTATGGTCACTATTCCTATTTACTAAGCCATCTAAGAAGGTAATCTTGTCAATGTTATAGTTGACTGTGAATTGTATACCCCATTTGTTATCATTTAAGTAGCCAACAAACTCCATAAGATAGTCAGAATCCGATCTCCATACTAACTAGCAGTCATCCAGGTATCATCTCCAAATGTCAATCTCATCAAGATATGCATTGTGTGCATTATCATAGATGAGTTGTTCCTCAAGGTGTCCATAAATAGATCAGCATTTATGCAAGCAAAAGACGCTCCCATAGCTGTGCCTTGAATTTGCAAATAGCATTTAGTTTGATAGTAGAACACATTCTTAATTAGAATGTATTCAGCAAGGCAAATTAAAAAGGTATTGAAGCCTGGTTGGTACAATTCTGACTTCTTGTATAACCAATACTCTAATGCTTCCAGGCCTGCCCAATGGGGAATGTTGGTATACAATGCAGAGACATCTAGGGTACAGAGTAACCACCCTGGCTCAAGCTGCATCTCAGAAATTACCTTAAGGAATTCCGTAGTGTCCTGATGGTGTTATGCATATTGGACAATGAAGTGTGCCTAATTGTTTAGGATAGGATTTATAATATATTTCCAGTTGCCTTGTATAACAAGCTCTATGATTAATATTAATAGTTTTTGCTGAATCATACAGACTAGATCCAAACCCTAGCATTTTGTTTCTTTGGGCATTGAACATTTGAGCCTGCTTTATGAGGCTTGCTATCCTTCACTTTATTATGTAACCCTAGGCCACCTAGATAGCTATTTCCCTTCATTTTGTGCTCTTGTACTGAATATCATTTTTTCTGATTCCAAACAGGAACAGTTTTGTGTTAGCTCTGTATGGGGGCACATTAAAGAGTACTTAGGGACATATATTAACTAAGTTCTTACACCTTTCAGGAACTGATTTGGGCTACACCTTTGGACAGTATGATATTGGGCTTTCTTAAAACATTAACCCGGCCTTTGGGAGTGTCATATTTAGTGAAGAAGGTAATTTGTTAGACATTTAGGAACTAATGTGGGTTATACCTTTCGACCATATGATAATGTGCCTATAGGGGCTTTCTCTAAACATTAACCCGACTTATGGGAGTGTGATTATTAGTGAACAAGGAGATTTTTTCACACAACTTTAATGTAGGAAACAACCCTGACAGAAGGTATATTTACATTGGTGGGCTCAATAATATTATTTAATATGAATACTGACTCTGTGGTGTCTTACTGAACAGCTAGATGTTGGCTATATTTATTTTTGCATGACCATCGAACTGATCCTCGTCTGATTCATATGTTTCTCTCCCCCGATGTGGCAATTAATATTTAGTAAAAGCAAGGGCTATTGTAGTTCATTTTAATTTTTATGATGGATGTTATGGATAAATGGATAAATGGACTTAGCACTGCTTATGAATAATTGATATTTGCAGTCAAGGGATTGAATAGCAGAGGCTAACATTGTCCATATCATACCAATTGTCTTCACATTGTAACTGGCAAGTTATATGAATGTAGCATTGCTGTGGAATTGCCATCTTGATTGGGAGTGTCATATTTGGGATTTATATATTAACAATTTTCGAAACAATATTGTTTGCTTTCTACATTGAATTGGTTTTGGATCAAGCCAAGGGTCTTGGTTGCTCTTATTGGGGCACTTTCATTTTGACTTATTTATAGTCTTAACATCTGGCGTTCACATAAGGGACAAATATCACCTAAACAAGTGATCATTCCACAAATTTATTGATCACCAGTGGATCTAACCAACCTGTTGCAGGGCTTATCCTCAGATTGTAATGATTTGGCAATATCTGGTCTTGGTAATACAAGTAATCAGAATAAAGGGCTGGAGGATTTGCCTTTGGAAATTACATGTGAGGCACAATTTCTTAAATTAAATAAAAGCATGAGGTCCTTACGGAGTAATGTATGGCACTCAAATCTCTTTAAGGCATACCTAACCAAAGGTATTTCACCGAGGGGGCTTAGGGTACGTATACAGCCATTAGTTAACAACATTGGGGCTTAGGGTATGTATGCAGACATTAATTAACAACATTGGGGCTTAGGGTATGTATGCAGACATTAGTTAACAACATTGGGGCTTAGGGTATGTATGCAGCCATTAGTTAACAACATTGGGGCTTAGGGTATGTATGCAGCCATTAGTTAACAACATTGGGGCTTAGGGTATGTATGCAGCCATTAGTTAACAACATTGGGGCTTAGGGTATGTATGCAGACATTAGTTAACAACATTGGGGCTTAGGGTATGTATGCAGACATTAGTTAACAACATTGGGGCTTAGGGTATGTATGCAGACATTAGTTAACAACACTGGGGCTTAGGGTATGTATGCAGACATTAGTTAACAACATTGACACAACATTGACAGAACAATGGGCTTCGGCTCAACAAAGAGCTTCCATGAGTTTTGTGGAAGTTCTAGCCGCCCGCTACGAGAGGACTATTGATAAGGACATAATGGGAATCACTCAAATGTGTGCAGACACTCCGACATTTGAAGGACAAGACTCCTATAATACTGGCCGTAGGAAACGTAGCCAGGATCTCTTAACCTTGGAACAACAACTGAAAGAGAGTTAAATGAGGAAGTTCCATAGGGATCTAGCTGACTATGAGAGTGGGCATCCCTTTTCCAATAATAAGCATGTCAGGTTTCAACAAACAAATAGAAAGGTTACCAAAAGGATAAGACCAAGCTCTATTTAAAGAAACCTTCCTCATTAAGCTATGACAACTCGGGTGAGGAGTCCTCGTCAGGTTTTGAGCCTGATCCACAGCACATTCCAGACTCCCCCGCCTCTAACCGTAGTAATACACAGATCCCTTTAGGGGTAGGCAAAGGAGGGGATGGAGGAAACACCACAAAGGTAGACAATATGGAAGGATTGCTGAAACTGATGGTGCAGAAATAGATAACAACAACAATGTATTGAATATTTCATCCACCTCTCTGTCACCCACCCAAGTCAAAGCTTTGAATAAAGGCCTTAATTTTATACCTGGCTTTTATGTGTCTGAGGACACATTTGCATAAGATATTATCTCATTTTGTAGATTACTTAACCTAAGATTATTTTTTCAGACAGCATCTAATCCTGAATCGAAAAATGGTTTCAGAGGCCATAAATCAAATTTCACACCACCAATGCATCACAATGTTTTAATGTTTCAGAATTGTATTCTCAAAGATCTGCATTTTCACTCTCGGGAGTTCTGTGCCAAATCTAACAACCTCTCAAAGATTGAAATGGAGTCTATCCGTGAAGTGGAAAACAATCATAACTTGGCAATATTACCTGCAGATAAGGATAGGGTGGTAGTTGTCCAGAATTGGACCCAATATAATATAGAAGCTTACTGATGGTTATTATTATACTCATATGACATTGGATCCAACTCCTAGTTTCAAGAAACAAATTGATCATTTTTTGGTATCAGCCAAGAATGAGGAAATCATCATGGATACCACTTTATATCATCTTATGGTGCCGGACCCTTCGAATCATACATATACTTCCTACCCAAAATCCATAAGAATCTTGAAAATCCACCCGGTAGTGGATAGTCTCAGGTAAGGGCTGGATTATGGAACCACTATCCCAGTTTCTTACACAATATCTGAAACCACTTTTGAAATGGGTTAGGACTCGTATCCAGCACACTATGGAATTCCTTAAGGTAATTTCTGAGATGCAGCTTAAGCTAGGGTGGTTACTCTGTACCCTAGATGTCTCTGCATTGTATACCAACATTCCCCATTGGGTAGGCCTGGAAGCATTAGAGTATTGGTTTTACAAGTTGGATTTGTACCAACCCGGCTTCAATGCCTTTTTAATTTGCCTTGCTGAACATGTTCTAACTAAGAACGTGTTCTACTCTCAGAAGAAATGCTATTTGCAAATTCAAGGCACAGTTAAGGGAGCTTCTTTAGCTCCCATATATGCTGATCTATTTATGGCCAGACCAGAATAAGGTCGGGTATGACAGGAATGGTCGAGTTAGAGAGTATTTTATAGGGCAGCAGGTAATGGTTCTCATTCCTGTCAGACACAACAAGCTGAAAACAGCTTGGGAGGGACCCTACAAGGTGGTAAGGAAGGTAAGTGATGTTAACTATATGGTAGAACTGCTATGCAGGAGGCAGGGGCACATATTGTACCATGTTGACATGATGAAACCTTACCATGATAGGAAGACCCTTGTGCTTAAGTATTTGCAGTGGATTGCAGAAGGAGTCTGAGGGAGATCGGGTGACTGATCTCCTCAGTGAGACTTGGACTGACAGCTCAGTGGAAGGGGTAGCAACATCCCAGCAGCAATCTCTTACCCAGGTTCGAGAAATCCAAGCAGTGTTATAGGAGTTTGGTGACATGGGAGTTGGGAGGGTGGCCTAATGGTTAAGGTGTTTGCCTTACAAACACAAGGTACAGGGTTTGAATCTCACTGGGGATAATTGGCTAGGCTTAAAATGTCTCGCAAGGGCAGTTAGCCTAGTACTAATCTATGAACCTATGAACCTATGTTCACTGGGATACCAGGGTGCACCCACTTGGTGCAGCCCAGGTGGATACAGGACCCCAAAGGCCTTTTAGGCAGGCCCCTTACAGGGTGCCTGAGAGAGTAAAACAGACTTTGAGGGATGAGATACAGGAGATGTTGGAGCTAGGGGTAATTCAAGAGTCCAATAGTCCCTGGGCCTCCCCCCTGGTGTTGGTGCTAAAGAAGGATGACAGCACCAGGTTCTGTGTGGACTACAGGAAATTAAATAGTCATACAGAGTCAGATGCTTACCCCATGCCTAGAGCAGATGAAGCCCTAGAGCAGCTGGATGGGGCTAAGTATCTTACCACCATTGATCTTACCAAGGGTTACTGGCAGGTGCCCTTGACACCCAGTGCTAGAGAGAGGTCAGACTTTTTGACTCCTTTTGGCTTGTATGAGTTCACAAAGATACTCTTTGGGATGAAAAATGCCTCAGTAACTTTTTAAAGGCTGGTAGATCATAGCCTATCAGGAGCAGGAGGGTGTGCCCTTGCTTACCTAGATGATATTGCCATCTACAGCCATTCCTGGCAAGAGCACCTTCAACATGTCAGGGAGGTGCTGGGCAGACTACAGAGGGCAGGGTTGAGCATTAAGTCAAGCAAATGTCAGGTGCATATGGCAGAGATCTCTTACCTGGGACATAGAGTGGGGAGTGGTAATATCAGGCCAGAACCTGCCAAAGTGGAAGCCATTCAGGCATGGCCTGCACCTGTTACCAAAAAGCATGTGAGGGCATTCTTAGGGACAGCAGGGTACTACAGAAAGTTTGTCCCCAGTTATAGTATTATAGTTGCTCCCCTCACAGACCTGACAAGGAAAAACAGGCCAGATATGGTAGTGTGGACCACAGTATGTGAACAGGCATTCCAGAAGCTTAAAGCTTTGGGAGGACACCCTGTGTTAGCTAGTCCAGATTACTGCAAATAATTGGTTGTGCAGGTGGATACTTTGAACCATGGGTGGGGGCTGTACTTAGCCAGATTTCTTCGGAGGTAGAAGAGTACCCAGTGGTTTATCTCAGTCATAGGCTCCAACCCAGGGAGGAATGCTATGTCGCTATAGAAAAGGAATGTATGGCCATAGTGTGGGCACTGCAGAAACTTCAGCCTTATCTGTATGGAAGGAAATTCTCTGTAGTTACAGATCACAATCCCCTAACATGGTTACATCAAGCCAGCCAGCAAAATGCCAAGTTGCTAAGATGGAGCCTAGGGTTTCAAGCATATGATATGTCAGTGCAGCACCACAGTGGGGTTAGCAGTGCCAACACAGATGGGCTCTTAAGACAGGGAATGGGGTAAGGTACACTCAGATAGACCTAACCCTCTCAAGCAACACTAGCTTGAGTTCTCCGGGGGGGGGGGTGAGATATGTGAAGGCTGCCAGTCTAACTAGAAAAAAAATTGTAGATAATTCTGTGTCATTTGTAAATATTAATATAATCCACAGGCTTGGTTTAAAAATGTAAAGAGAACTATATGTTATGATTAACCTATATGTTGTACTGAACTTCAAAAATGTAATCACAGTGCAGTCTGCTGGAAGAAAGCTGATAAGTTAAGCATTTTATGACTGTTTGATCTCAAGCTCAGAGACAGGATGTTTGGACTAAGTAATTATTTCTATTGTCTTAGGACAAGAGTTAATTACTAGATTTTATAAGTAACATATCTTTTATTGCCGTGGCTTCCTGCAGGTGCAGATTACAAAAAGAAATGTAAATCTGAGTTTCTGTAAGCCTGGGAAACTAAATCAGAACTGTTAAGAATGATAATATCTGAAAGTAATGTGTTATCAATGTAAGACTTTCCCAGAGAGAAAGAGAAAGCATTTTGGATTGTGACTGAACCTGAACACATCAACTCACTAGCATTCTGCCTTTGCTCTGTAAGTAAGATATTTATTTAGAACAGTGATTTCTCTTAGAGATAGATAAATAGAAATAGCCAGATTAGTGTAGCTGTTTTCTATATTTATGTCAAACTAATCTACAGTATTATTTTAAAGCATTTTCCTGTGATTTCTGAACTCTGTACTGTCATTGTGTTGAAGTAATCAGTATTGTCTTGTGGTTTTATTATGTATTATTAAATATTTTTAAACCTTTCAAACTGTGTCTGTTTTGTGTAAAGGTAATTTAAGGTCTTAGAGTACGTTGCATGCATTTGATGATACTGTCCATGCCACTCCAGTAGCTTTATCCCTGGGTCACACTTACTATTTGGATAATAGTAGTATTGCAAGTGTGATTGGTCACCCTTTGGGAATGGCCTTATATAGCTGATATTAGTGGTAGGTGGTAGTGATTTCTACCTTATAGCTTGGAGAGAAGGAGGCATAGCTGGATAACCTGTGCCAGCCTTCCCCAGGAGTGTCTGTGTGTTGTATATAACTCATATCTGAATGTGTGTGTGTGTGTGTGTGTGTGTGTGTGTGTGTGTATGTGTGAGCTACTTGGACAGGGGCACGAAGCACTGGTTGGATAGAGAGGGTGCTGGAGGTTTTAGCTTGACCACTAGGCTGAGATCTGGACCCTATAGCTGTGCCAGTGGGGAGTCTTATTTGGGATCTGGAGAGAAAGGGAGAAACCAGCACCAGATTGACTGGGATCTCTGTGTTCTCTTAAGGGAAAACTTTACTGTGTGTGCACTTGTTATCCTTCCCAATGTGCACACCCCTCCCTGGTGTTAGTGGTGAGGATTGAGGCTCATTGATTACTGGGCCAGTGCATGGGTGTCATATCAGTAAGCAGTCATTTTACCATGTTTGTATATATTATGTCAGTTGTATTGCAAATGGGTGGAATGGGTTGCTTCCTCTTTGAATGATCATCTCCCAGCCTCCTAAAACCAATCTATCAAAAATGACTTTATTTTTATTGATTTTATTTACAATTTGATAAGTAGGTATACAGAGGAGCAAAGTAAATAATACAATAAATCGACAACAAAAGTGAAAGTATATCATACATAATACTATAACAAAAATGCATATCAAAAATAAACACATATAATCAATATAATTATCATGAACACTATCCCCAACAATACTGAAGCAGCTACACTCCTATTTTGCCCTAACATAAACACACAAAAACAATCATCAGTATTTTGCTACTCTTCACATGGCATTGTACATGTGACACCCCACCTCTGGACCTGTAATCAAGAAGCCTTAATCCTCACCACTGGCACCAGTGGGGACTTACATTGGGAGGATGAGCAGGTACACACACAGTATTTCCAGATTCAGCTCTCTGCATCAAGTTCAATTTCCCTTAAGAGCACACAGAGACCACAGTCAGTCCGTGGCTGGTTTCAACCTCTTCCTCCAGATCCCCAGTAAGATCCCCCACTGGCACAGCTATAGAGTTGAGATCTCAGCTGAGTGACCAAGCCAAGACCTACAGGGCCCTCTCTGTCCAACCAGTGCTTTGTGCCTCTGCCTAAGTAGCTGACACACACAATCTTTGAGGATTGATGTATACATGCACACACCTGGGAATGGCTGGCACAGGTTTACTAGCTATGCCCCCTTCTGCCCAGACTATAAGGTAGTTTCTCCTGCTACCAGTCAATCCTTAACAGCTACTTTAAGGCCCTTAACAAAGGCTGCCCAATCTTACTGTGTAATGTTACTGTTAATAGAAATGGTAGTTTGATCAAGAGAAAGGCTATTAGGAGTGGCCTACACAGTGTCACCAAATAAATATGCAAGTACTCTCAGAACATAAATATCTCTAGAAAGATCAGCCACAATGAAAGGTTTAAATATATTTAATAATTATAAAAGAACAAGACAATACTAAATATATATGTACACTGACTTCAGAGTTCAAAACTACAGGAAATATTTAAAACAACATTGGAGGACAATCTCAAATAAATAAAGAAATCATCCAAACTATGTTTCACTATATTCCTGACTGAATGTAAGAGAATTACTATACTCCAGTTAACTTACTTACAGATTAAGGCAAATGTGTAGTGAATGGGTCTTCTCTAGTTGTTGCCAGGTCCAAGACAGAATACAGAATGCTGTCCCTCTCTCAGAGAGTTCTTAAATGAATATCTCAATTATTACTGCTGGGACAGCTTGCCGAATGACCTCATATCTTGTCATCTGACTCTATCCCAAGTGAAAGCCCCCACTGCTGGAAGCTAGCAGCAATCAGCATCTACATGTGAAAATACATAGACTTCAGATATTTGGCAAATGGTCGAAGTCATAAAACAATAAAACACTTCCACGACAATACAGAAAACTCCCTAGTTTTAGATATTGTGTCTTTTGCTGTATTAAAACTGAAAGATAACATATTTTTATGGCCTGGCCATAAAGTAATTTAATTTCAGCTATTTTCTGAAGTTAACCTTCTGTATTCCAGTTTCCACTGTTACAATATATACATCTAAACAGTTACAATAGTGCAGGCACATTTATGTAATATTCCAGTAGGGCATGCTGTGGTTACATTTTAAGTACTTTGCAAAAACCTTTTCAGCACACTTCTGTACAAACCATCTGATATGACATACAGCTCTGATACATTTGTAACACAAACATCTTATATTAATCATGTTGATATTCACAAATGACATATAATTATTATTTATATGAATGAATTGACTGCTTATTTAGTTATAGTTCAGTCTTTGAACCACAAGATGTTGTTTCTAAAGATTTGTTTTAGTGATGCAATTTCCTTTTGGGTCACACAATTTAATGGAGGGCTATTTAAACTGTGTTCTTTACTTTGCTGTTGTCTGAAGAAGTTCATTTTAATAAATACGGATGAAAGCGCTTACATCATTTAAAATGTAATGTCTGATTCTTGATTTACCCTTCCGCTTCTTCTTAGTACTTGTATTACTAGTTTTTCTGGTGGTTTTTTTTGACATATAATTATTTACACAATTCCAGATAGCTGAGCTGGCAGTATCTCCCCTTTGTCACACTTCTATATAAATCATGTTGATATTCACAAATGACATATAATTTTGTGATAGTATACACTTTGCATGTCATCAAAACTATTAAAATTTTTGTAAACCTGCCATAGTTATGCTACTTGGTAGAAAGTAAAGTAAAAATGTATATACTGCACACTCAAAAAGCAGACACTAACAATGCTAAAACTCCCAAAATACCTAAAGCAGCTCCCTAAACCCAACTCTACCATTACTTTAAAGAATGCTGAATGCTATAAAAAAACAACATTAACTGCAATATGAAAAAAGATACATTGACGTCTTTTAAAACTACATAGCCACCTAAAATATTACTCCTAAACTTAAATCTACGCTTTGTTCAAATTAAAATACTAAATAAAAGAAAAGCAAAAAAAAATGAAACAGAAACACATTTTCCGTTCACTACAGTTCAGAAAGTTAACCATATCGCTTAACCTCTTAGAGCAAGAAATCTGGACAAAGTCATAAATAATGGGGGTAACAAAGGCCCAAAAATAGGGACAAATGTTAAATATTGCTCTTATAAACTTAGAAAGTTGGTAGAATAACAAGTTTTTTTATTAGCATGTATTTTCTGAAAGGTATGAAGTCTGAAACTCAAATGTCTCATTATTTTCTAACTTCAGTCTTTAATGATTTGTCACAATTTTCCAGAAAACCACAATTTTATGAAAAATGGACCAATAATATAAGGCAAAATCTGGACATTCTAAGAAAATCTGTACAGTTGAGAGGTATGACTTAGGTAACTTTACTCACTTGAACACACAAAATCCATGCATATATGTCACCCTCAAGCACAGCATTGCCACCTAAAATAACTTAATTGTTGTTGTTTGTCTTTCTGCTTTTTCCCAGTAAGGGGTCGTCACAGCGGAACTCCGGTCCGCTAATGATTGGCAGTAGATTTTTACGAAATGCCGAGGTGCCAGCTCGACGCCCAACCTTCAACGAAGGCACGCCCATTTATGCACGCATGTCTTTCGAATGCTGCCCAACAGTGGGGAGGACATTCAGACTCCACACAGAAGGCACTCCCAAGCCCAGCTGAGAATCGAACAGGAGAACCATTTGCTGTGAGGTAACAACGCTACCGCAGTACCACCGCAGCATTAGAAATTAAATTAATTGTTACTAAAATAAAAAGTTAAAATAGCCAGTCATAAAATTTGCATTAAAGGCAAAATGGACAACATTTTAACTGTCTAAAGCAACTAAATATCAACTAACAAAAAAGCTGTCAAATTTAAAAAAGCCCTAATGTAAATCTTACTAAACTACTAAAATACATCCAATAACTAAACATTTAATAAAAACAAAATTTAAAATTTACATTGGGAACTACATGAAAAACATCTATGAGACTGTATATTCTTAAAACCTATGCAAGTTATGTAAAACCCTATTCAGTAGAAACTTAAGACAATTGAAGTAGTGTCTGTGTGTGTGTGTGTGTGTGTGTGTGTGTGTGTGTGTGTGTGTGTGTGTGTGTGTGTGTGTGTGTGTGTGTGTGTGTGTGTGTGTGTGCACGTGCTTGTGTACATGATATTGGTAGGGATGTGTCTGTGAGTTCCTAGAATCTGCATTGTTTCAGGGCTGATTGGACACTTATCTGAGCAGTGCAGACCTGGTCCAGGCTCCAGCTGATCACCTTCATACTCATGCAAGTTCATACTTAATGAGATGTTGCTGTTGTGAGAATGTGCACCAGCGCTATAAATCACAACATAAAGGAGCAGAACAAATTGAACAAGTTGCCCCACTGTGTCTGTGAATCCTATCCTAGTGTTTTCCATGACTATGAGCTCAGTCAACGGGTGCAGATTTGCACTGCTTAGATGAGTGCACTACCAACGCACATTATGAAGTAACGCAGTATAATTAAAGTTCACTAATAATGGAGTATGAGTAATGTATTTTTTTACAGTAAAGAGTGTAGTAGATATTTCTATTACCATTCTATGCACATCATAAAATATTTATCATTTGTTCATAGGTTCATAGATTCATAGGTTCATACTAGGCTATCTGCCCTAGGGCATTTATAAGCCTAGCCAGAATGTGTTTGGCTTTCGCCACCCATTTTAAATTAATTTTGCTATGCCCTTTTTTGAGGTTAGTATACTGTGCCTCTGTCTAACAGTGACACAGAAGTGATACCCAGGGTAAACCTATGATCTCCCATCCACTCATCAAGATTCCTCTTGAAGAGAGTCAATGAGGGACTCTGCCTAACCTGGACTGGGATTTTATTCCAGAGTGAAGGGAGTCTCTGGGTTATGAATCTGTCCCTCCAGCATGTCCTATTTATTTCAGTGCTGAGGTTCAAGTCTCTCAAGCGTGTAGCTCGATGGGATTTGGATTTTCTGAGGTGCAGCATGTCCATTAATTCCAGGTTGGACATGGCCTTATACATCAGGCACAGATCGCCTCTGAACAGGCGGTATGCCACTGAGTAGAGCTGGAGTTTCTTTAACCGGGCAGCATATGGCATCTGTTTGAGCCCTTTGATCCTCTTGATGAGGTACTTTTGGGGTCTTTCCAGTTGCTGCAGGTGTCTGGTAAGGTACATCCCAAAAGGGGCATTGTACTCAATTATGGGACTGATGAGGGATGAGTAAAGAGGCACGATGACCTCCCCTGATCTAGATGTGAATCCATTCACGATTAGGTGGGCTATATAAAATGTTTTTCTAATCACTTTGGCCATGTGGTTGTCAAATGAGAGATTGCTATCAACTTGGGTCCCCAGGTCCCTAATTACTTCTTCTGTACTTAATGGATTACCACCTATGTGGTAATTTGTGGGCACTTTGTTTTTGCCAAAGGGGATGACTATACACTTTTTGGCATTTAGCTTGAGGCCATGGCTCTGGCACCAGTTGTCTGTTTCTATGAGACCCTTTTGGAGGATGCTTGTGTCGGCTGGAGAGTCGATTATGGCACCCAGTTTGCAGTCATCTGCGAACTTGGTCAGCCACAGTCCTTCCGTGTTGGCTGTACCTCCGAGAAATATATACCGAACAAGAGAGGTCCCAGGACTGACCCTTCTGGGATGCTACTTGTAACTGGTTTGGAGTCTGACATGGCTCCAGCAATTCTAACCATGTGGGTTCTGTCCTTGAGCCAGTTTGCAACCCATCTAGTGACATAGAGGTTTATATTTAAGCTGGTGAGCTTATCTATAATGCCCGAGTGGGATATTGTATCGAAGGCTTTTGCCAGGTCCAGGTAGGCTGTGTGGACCACCTTCCCCTTATCAACGGCTTTGGTGACTGTTTCAAAGAAATCAACCAGGTTTAAGAGGCAGGATCTGCCCTTAACAAAGCCAAACTGGGTAGGATCCAGTGTCTGTAGGTCCCCAATATCTTTATTTATGAGGTCCATGATGATCCTTTCCATAGCTTTGCAGACCAAGCTAGTCAGGCTTATGGGGCGATAGTTTCCATGATCCGTTGAGGCACCACCTTTGTGGAGAGGGACCGCAGTTGATGTATGCCACTCTTTGGGTACATATCCTGTAGTAAGGCTGAGATTGAACAGTAGTTTTATGTTTGGGTTTAGCTCTTCTTGGAGTTCATGTAGGACGCAGCCCGGGACACTGTCTGGTCCCATTGATGCTGTGTTTTTTGCTTTGGAGAGGGCGGCTCTTACCTGAGCATTTGAGATGTCAGGGGGGCAGCACTCTGCTGGGATAGATATTTGGCCTTTTGGTGGGGAGGGGGGGGAGAAGTTTGCGCTGAACCTGTCAGCTAGGATGTTGGCAATGTCTGTGGGTTCGGTGTATTTTTTGTCATTCTGGACTAATTCTGAGCATATCTGGGAATTACCACCCAGGTTCCTAACATAACTAAAGAAAGCCTTGTGGGCAAGCAATTACTCAAATTCTGTAACCAGTAACAGCAACATATGTCAATTTATATTGAAAAACAATAAAACCAGACAGCCAGACATACCCCCCCACACACACACACACATTCTAGTACCATAAAAACAAGTTTCTGTATGTAAACCAGAGCCTTAGAATGAGAGCCAACAATTTGCAATAAAATAAATAAATAAATAAAAATAAAAGCAAATTGCGTCCTCATGCAGACAATCTGGAAACAGCATTATGGCAAAATGGATTTGATTATAAATATGTAAACTATGATTAAACCAACTGTAACACATAACTAAACATAGTAACATATCAGTGGAAATCCCTTAGTACAATACTGAAATAATGTCATGAAATTAATCTCAAAGCTACAGTCCAAAATTATTCATCAGTCAGGCCATTCATAAAAATCTCTGCAAACTGCATAAAGTCTTATTCAATACACTACTTACACAGTTATTATATCACATTGAAATACATTATTTACACGCGGCCTTAGATCAACTGGTGCCCTAGGCCAAAGGGCTCCACAGCACCCCACACCACACCACCCAGCGCCCCCATCCTGGTCTACCTACACTAAATAAATACTGGAAAAGTGCCCTGTTAGAGCAGCACTCCAGACGGCCACCTAGTTGGCCTATGCCTAAGGCCGGCTATGTTTACACAGTTACTACATCACATTGAAATACAACACTAACACAGCTACTACATCACATGGAAATATATTAATTACACATTTACTACATCACATGCAAATACACTATTTACACAATTACTACATCACATGAAAATATACTACTTACACAGTTACTACATCACATGGAAATACACTACTTACACAGTTACTACATCACATGAAAATACACAACTTGCACCGTTACTACATCACATTGAAATACATTATTTACACAGTTACTACATCACATTGAAATACAACACTAACACAGCTTCTACATCACAAGGAAATACACTATTTACAAAGTTACTACATCACATGCAAATACAATACCTACACAGTGACTACATCACATGCAAATACACTACTTACACGGTTATTACATCACATGGAAATACACTACTTACACAGTTACTGCATCATACTGAAATACAATACCCACACAGTTACTATATCACATTGAAGTACAATACTTACACAGTTACTACTTCACATGGAAATACACTACTTACACAGTTACTCCATCACGTTGAAATACACTGCTTACACAGTTACTATATCACACAGAAATACACTTACACATATACTACATCCCACGGAAATGCACTACTTATACAATTAATACATCACATGGAAATACACTACTTACACAATTACTACATCACATGGAAATACACTACTTACACAGTTACTTCATCACATTGAAATACAACACTTACACAGTTACAACATCACATGGAAATACACTACTTACACAGTTACATCACATGAAAATACACTACTTGTACAGTTATTACATCACATTGAAATACACTACTTACACAGTTACTGCATCACATGGAAATACAGTACTTACACAGTTACTACATCACATTCAAATACAATACCTACACAGTTACTACATCATACTGAAATACAATACTTATACAGTTACTACAACGCATGGAAATACACTACTTACACAGTTACTACATCACATTGAAATACACTACGTACACAGTTACTACACTACATGTTAATACACTACTTACATAGTTACTACACCACATGGAAATATACTACTTACACAATTACTATATCACATTGAAATACAATACTTACACAGTTACTACATCGCATGGAAATCCACTACTTACACAGTTATTATATCACATTGAAATACACTACTTACACAATTACTATATCACATTGAAATACAATACTTACACAGATACTACATCACACTACTTACACATTTACTAAACATGAAAATACACCACTTGCACGGTTACTACATCACATGGAAATACACTACTTATACAGTTACTACATCAGATTGAAATACACTGCATACACGGTTATTATATCACATTGAAATACACTACTTACACAGCTACTATGGGAATTCAAGCAAATGCATCTTCATAAAAGCAAATAACTTTCAAACATAAGTGTCTGTCATGTGTAATACATGAATTATCATATAATGTATAATGAGTGTAATATATAAATTATTAGATGATAGAGGATTAAGCTAGAGTTTGTGAGCTGTGGCTTCTTCACTCAAAAGGTATGCCATATATGCTATTATCACACAACAGATCCTGTATATATGTGTGTGTGTGTGTGTGTGTGTGTGTGTGTGTGTGTGTGTGTGTGTATATACCCAATTTAATATGCAATATAGAACATAAATCATTACTGTTTATGTATTAATTCATTCACTCATTCAACATTTTCCAGTAACCTGTGTTGCCCAGTTCATGGTCACTGAAACCTATCTTGGCACTCAGTGGGTTGCAGTAAAAAATCATAAAACATACAACATATTTTTAAACAAATACAGCTGCAGCTGAGCATCTAATCTTACACATGACATTATAGAATGATTCTGCCTTTATATAAGATAGAGACAGAGAGGTGTGCAAACATTCATGTGCATGGATTTAAGTGTGATATAATATAGGTGCATGTGCATGCATTTAAGTGTGATATAGTATAGGATCATGTACATTCATTTAAGTGTGATATAGTATAGGCTCATGTGCATGTGCATGCATTTGAGTGTGATATAGTATAGGTGCATGTGCATGTGCATGCATTTAACTGTGATATAGTATAGGTGCATGTGCATGTGAAAGCATTTAAGTGTGATATAGTTATAGGTGCATGTGTATGCATGCATGTATTTTCAGCAGTTCCAGATGATCTGCTCAAAACATTGCTTAAAACATTTGCAGAAATATTCAGTGTCTTAAAGAGAAAAAGACAGCCTCATCAAACTAGTAAAATAGCTCAGATTCCTATTTATCATATTAGCCTCAGGAAACTGCATAATACAAAACTTCCAATAAAATGCACTTTTTGCTGTTAAAACAGATAATACCTCAGTAGCAGACTGCAGGGAAAGCACTTTATTAATAGATTGAGAGCTTTCATCTAAATGGAATTCATCAGAATGACATTGTAAGTTAAAAAATCATTTATAAACACTCCACAGTTAAGATTTTTTCCAAACCATTGGTCCCTCATTTTATATCACCCTGACATCATTTTCTTTTCCATGCTAATATACATTACAATACTAAAATAACAATAACAAGAATAAATATAAATTGAAGCAGGAATGTAAAATGTATGAGCATAATGTTAAAAACGTGTCTTATTTACACCTATAATCATATTACAACTCACTTGTATAATTTACACAAACCATTTTAAAATGCAATAATTCAGTATGGCAAAAAACTAATATAATTTCACTGCCCTCATTTTGAATACTGGGGCCAAGGACAACTGACCATTCAAACCAGGCAAAAACCCTGCATTCAACTGCAGCTGCCAAATTAATTCTTGGTATTCTAACCAAGTCTCCCATTGACCAAACCTTGGATTATATTCCACCTGTTCCAACACCCAAAATCAAAACGTTCCTTTCTTACAAATCTTCATGTGTTTATAAAGGGCATTGGCATCATCTCTTCTAGCTATATTATAACAGTGTTCATACATTCTAGACTTCAAACATCTTTCTGACTAATACGAACTATTTTAGTTATGTATCATAAGTGTTTCAAAAGCAGGAAGAAAGGAAAGCTCAAAAGGAATTTTCAGATGACGACGGTTTAACTCGTTTGTATTCCATGATTAAAAAGGGTGTTACTTTATGAGGGCAGTAGAAACCCAGATGTGCAATAAAGATATGCTGCTGCTATGAATAGCAGTACAAAGGTCATTGTTAATGCTGTGATAATTGTGGATTGAACTTTAATGTTATGCTGTTGATCTTGTGTTCACACTTCAGGGAACAAACATATTTATTATATTCACCATTAGATGTGTAGTTAAAACCAAGATAATAATGATAGCTGTAGTGACAGAAAAGGCCAGATACTTAAATTACATTACATTCATTAAATAATCAAAAGTTGAGCGCTATTATGCAGGTAACTTTAACATCAGTGGCTAATGGGGATGATGGTGCAATCCATGTAACTAAATTAAGACATCTGGGATAATGCCTGAATTGTTAAATACACCTTATTAGTACTGTGATTTCACATCCGTTAGTTGTTTTACTTTAGATTTATTGTTGTAGTTTCATAATTATGCTGAAGTTAAACATATGCTGAAACATATTCTGAAACTAAACAAGACTTTTATAACAGCATGTACCATTATAGCATGGACCCTTGCAAAGATACCTTTCACTGACTGTAAAACAGTACTAGCTATGGCCTATCTCCCCTTTATCTTTGTCCAAACTCAAGCTACTTACTCAAAATATGTTCATTGTTAGTTTAACTTTCTAATGCCTTCTCAGAATATGTTGCTGATCTTGGACTCACATGACTCATTCCACTCACCCACTCACCCTAATCTCAGAACAGGACATTATTCCCTACTTGACATTCTAATCACAAATACCCTTCCTAAATCTCTTACTTATCCATTCATTAGTGACCGCTACCACATTACTTTTAAAACAAACAACCTCACCACAAGACATAAACTAATCTGCTTCATACCACAGACAACTCAAAATGTCAACAACTTTCAAAAGCATTTATCCCACCACGACTGGTCTAACATCCTTCTCACACAAAACCCTTGTGCAGCCAAAACCCTTACAACAACACTCTTACAGGTCCAAGATAGATTCTTCCCCCAAATCTGAAAGCTGTATATGTTTTCCCAGAACTCCTGGCTTACAAAGGAACTAAAAGCAATGCATAGCTTAAGAGATGAAGCATAGTACAACTGGAAACTAATCCCTAAATCAGATATGCATCATATGTTCACTACTTTACATAACGTGTCTAAACGCCAGAAGTCTAAACCTCAAGATGCAGGCACTCGAGGCTCTCCTCAGTATGGAGAATATCGATATCTGTGCAGTAACAGAAACCTGGTTCAACGCTCCCGAGAGCACCCCAGCACTACCAGGTTATACCTCATACCATGCTTTTTGGCCCCAAAACTCGGACCGAACCACAACAGGAGGGGGAGTATCCATATTCATCAAAGATACCCACACCTCCAGGTTAGTGGCACTGCATGAAGCATCGGAGACCATCCATGTGCAACTAACAGTGGGCAAAACTGCCTTTCAGTTTGTAGCCTGCTACAGACAACCCTCCCAAACTCAGGAACCCCACTCGGCTTTCCTGAGAACACTGGAGAATATGAAGGTCTCTCCAAACACCATTATATTGGGTGACTTCAACTACCCAAACATAGACTGGGAGCACTTTTCAAGCCCCAACACCCTCGCCCAACGGTTCCTAGAATTTATAAACTCAAATGCTATGGAACAACTGGTCACCACTCTCACAAGAGGGGAAAACATATTGGACCTGATCATCACCAACACGGGGACTCTATGTTCCATACCAGAGGTATACCCCTCATTGGTAAGATCTGACCATAAATTAATCTCACTGGACATCCATATCCCGTCCCCACCCCCAGCCAAGTAAACCACGGTGAAGAACTTCTCAAAAGCAAACTTCACACTTTTCAAAACCAAGGTGGAATCCTTCAAAGCCCCCGGGCCAGTGGAAAATACGTCCCAAACCGCAGAATCCTTTACAAACGCTTTCTATGGACACCTACAGGAATGCATGGATCATGGTATCCCAAATAAAACCAAGGCTCATTCCTCCAAAGGCAGGAGACCTGTCTGGTGGACCCCAGCCATAAATAAGCTATACAACAGAAGGAGGAAGCTACTACATGATAGAACAAAATCTCAAAAAGGGAAGGCATCTCTGATCAGTACTAGCAAAAAACTACAATCCCTCATAAAATCATCTAAGGCCAGCTTCGAAAGAAAAATTGCACAAGATGCTAAAGATAATCACAAGGCCTTCTTTAGCTATGTCAGGAACCTGGGTGGCCACTCCCAGATATGCTCTGAGTTAGTTCAAAATGACAAAAAATACACTGAACCCACAGATATTGCCAACATCCTGGCAGACAGGTTCAGTGCAAATTCCCCCCCCTTCCCCCCCAAAAGAGCAAATGTCTATCCCAACAGAGTGTAGCCTCCCTGACATCACAGATGCACAGGTGAGAGCTGCCCTCTCCAAAGCAAAAAACACAGCATCAATGGGACCAGACAGTGTCCCGGGCTGCGTCTTACATGAACTCCAAGAAGAACTGAACCCTCACATAAAGTCACTGTTCAATCTCAGCCTTACTACAGGATCTGTACCCAAGGAATGGAGTACAGCAACAGTGGTCCCACTCCACAAAGGTGGTGCCACAACAGACCCCGGAAACTATCGCCCTATAAGCCTGACTAGCCTGGTATGCAAAGCTATGGAGCATATCATCATGAAACTCATAAACAAAGAGATCTTTAAACATCGCCCATCTCAACTGCTGTGCGTCCTGGCTGAGCGTGTACTTCTACTCTTTCTGCCCTGAGTTACCCCTGTGACTTAAGCCCGTGAGGACACCTCAAACCTACCATAATAATACAGCTATCTTAATTGCTCAAGCAAAAGCAACCTACTCTGCTGCCTCATCCCCTTTTTTCTGGACATTGAACCAAGAAGAAGCTAAGGAACTTTCTGCCCTGAGTTACCCCTGTGACTTAAGCCCATGAGGACACCTCAAACCTACCTTAATGATACAGCTATCTTAATTGCTCAAGCAAAAGCAACCTACTCTGCTGCCTCATCCCCCTTTTTCTGGACATTGAACCAAGAAGAAGCTAAGGAAGTATGTGTAACTGCTGCTGAACCCTTACTACCTTACTGTTTCAGCCTTGATAGCTGTTTCTAGTACACTCCCTGCCAGGATAGCCAGCAGCCTTAAACCCCCTTATTCTAGTTTCTATGTCCCCCCCCGACCTACACTATCTGTCCTCTTCTTTAGTTCAACTTGGCCCCGAGGATATCCTAGTGGAGTAAGACGTATTTCTGTACCTATCCACTCGGTGACACCCTCCCCAAATAGACTTCACTGCATGACCTTCAGGTATTCTCTCAAAGCTCTAATCTTCCTCCTTCTCACTCTATCTTCTAAACTCTTTTAGTCTACTCTAGCTGTAACATCCTACTCACTGTCTCTAGTTTCTCATAGTTCACTCTCACCCAACACACCCAGGTCTTACTTCCATTCTAACTTACCCCTCTGCAAACAACGCTTCACTGATAGACTCTCGAACCTCTCCAGACCTCTTTGGTTCTGCCCGCTCCATTCGCCCTGCGGGCTCACTCCGCTCCCCTACCCTACCCCCAATTCCCACACACCCCCAGTGCATCTACCTTTATTTCCCCCATAGGCACACCCACAGAAATTCTTATCCAGCCAACCACGTAATCCCTAAATCTACCACTCCCTCTTTCTGCCCATAAATTCTTTACTTACCCACCATAGCTATCCCACCTAACCAGTAGGATTCCTCTCTGTTTTCACTACACACCACCCCACTCCCAAACCACACCCACTCCAATCCCAACTCTATTTTCCACTTATACTCTTATACTCCTAAACTTACCTGCTCCTATACAAACATAACTCTCTTATATTCATAAATATTTTATCAACAGCATATCAACTCTACACATTCCACATTCCATCATGCCTTCAAAATCCTCATTCATTTCCTTTTTATTTCTACTTCTCCTGTATTTATCCTATCTTTACTACCTCACCCAACCCCTTAACTTTCACCATGCACAATCTCTCCATGTCACCAACCACCTTGACTCTACTCTACCATACTCACACACTCCTATTTCTCCACATCTATATCCTATAAATAACCTCCTACTTTTCCCATACAAATACATTACCCTTCAAAAACATTTTCCCCCATAGTTACTAGCAGATTCCTTAAATCCACAATAGAATCCAATCTACCTAACAAACTGTCCATCTACCTCTCTAAGCCACTCATATCTAATTTCCACTCTACTATCCGGCGATATCCATCCCAACCCTGGCCCCTCCACAGTTTCCTCTACAGACAAGTCCATTTTATTTACTTCCTTTAACTCCCAAAGTATAGTAAACAAAGTTCCAAACCTTCATGCCTGGCTCATTCACAATAAACCGGATATCCTAACAATCTCAGAAACTTGGTTAAAACCCCATATAAAAGACTCTGAAATAATTCCACCAAACTATTCAATCATTAGAAAAGACAGGCCCCATAAAAAGGGAGGTGGAGTAGCTCTCCTATATTCATCCTCATTGTCAGTTACCCCCTATAACAAACCCATTCCACACTTCAAAAATGCTGAACTACTCCTCACATCTCTCCAAATTAACTCACATAAACACATTTGTATAACCTCACTCTATATGCCCCCAGGAGAGAAGATTTCTACACTTGAAGATATCCTCTCCTGGCTCTCTAACAACATTAGCAATGAAACAATAATCCTTGGCGATATGAATATTAACTAGGCTTGCATTCAGTCTCCTAAAAACCCTCTTAATATCAACCTTTACAACTTTTCACAGCTTATCAACTCCACAACATACCCCTCTAAAACCCCCACTAACGGCAGCATTCTAGACTGGATTCTAGTCTCTCACCCCCACTATTTCTCTGACAGTGGTACTCTACCTGATCCCCTTAGTGACCACATACCCATCTTCACACATCGACTCTTATTACTCCTGCACCACACCCATAATTTTATTACTATCCATAACCAAAAAACTTTGATCCAACAAGCTTCTCAAAGTCTCTAAAATCCATAAATTGGAACTGCCTAAAAACATTATCTCTAGATAACACAGTTGCCCACTTCAACTCAATATTCCTACAAATACTTGATTCTCATGCACCCTTAAGGACTAAGAGAATTAAAACTAAAACAGCCCCCTGGCTATCCAAAATATACACTAGCATCCATGCGACACAGAGATAAAGTCTGGGCACATTACCAGAAAAACAGATCCCCCCTAGTCCAAAATTAATATAAACTTCTTCGAAACAGGGTAAAAAACTCATAATTTCCGATTGACAAAATTACTTCTCCACACTCCAAAATAGCAATAAATCAAACCCCCAGAAATTCTGGAAAGGTATCTCTACTCTCCTCAACCCTAGCAAACAAAATAACCCTACCCCAGACCCAAACGCTCCTGACCTAGATCTGGCTACACAATTTAATTCCTTTTTCATTGAATCCATTTCCAAATTAACATCATCCTTCTCTAACACTACTACACTCTCAAATACTCTCCCACCCTCTCTCCCCAGCACTCCACCCAGCACCGCCACTACTCCCACATCTCCATTTACTAACTCTTCTCCCTCCACATTTTCTCCTACTCTAACTACTTCATTATCTTCATCTGCCCCTAACCCCCTCTCACACTCTCCCTCTTTCTCATTAAAACCTATACCCACTTCCACTATAAAGAAACTGCTTCTGAAACTGAAGCCATGTACTAATGCTCCTGATAACATACCTTCTTACTTTCTTAGCATAGCTGCTGATGCAATTGCCTACCCTATTGGCATTTTAATCAACTGCTCTATCCTAGAAATTACAGTACCCCAAATCTGGAAAAAGGCCTACATCATCCCTTTGCATAAAGGGGGCAACAATAACAATGTTACTAATTTCCTCCCCATTGCTATCCTGTCTCCCATCTCTAAAATCTTAGAAAAATGTATTCATCTTCAACTCCTTCCTTACCTTTTAGAAAATCACCTACTAACTCCCACACAACATGGATTCAGACCTAATCACAGCACTATGACTGCCCTCCTCTCCTTCCTTGAAACTGTTAACAAAGCACGTGACTCTAGCCAAATTGTTTCTACTCTACTACTCGACCTCTCTAAGGCCTTTGACACTATCTCTCATAACCTGCTACTAACCAAACTCTCAAGACTTAACCTATCTCCCTCCTCCTTGAACTGGTTCACCAACTACTTAACTAACAGATATCAAGCAGTAATATGGAAAAAGGTCACTTCCTCATTTCTAAACACCCCTACTGGGGTACTCCAGGGGTCCATACAGAGTCCTCTTCTCTTTAATATATTTATAAATGATTTCCGCAACTCTATCCCATTCTCAGACATCATCCAATGTGCAGATGATTCCACTATTATATGCTCTGCCTCTTCTATCCCCTCACTCCTAAAATTGACCCAAGAAGCTTTCACAACCACTGAGCAGTGGATGAAAAGAAATCACCTTGCTCTCAATGCCTCCAAAACCAAATTAATGCTATTTTCCCCCTCTAAAGCTGTCTCTTTCGACACAAACACATTCTCTATCACTAGTCAAAATAATTCACCCCTGGAACTAGTGTCAGAGGCCAAGCTACTTGGGGTCCAAATTGATAACCAACTCAAATTTAACTCTCACCTACAGCTAAATGTCAAAAAAACCCTCCAAAAACTTGGTATGCTGTACTGACAAAATAAATACCTCACACCTGCTGCCAAAATCACTTTCTCTACTTCATTTCTTATCCCCTCCCTTCTCTATGGAGCCCCACTCCTAACTAATCTACAGTCCTCCCTAAAAACCCAACTTTCCTCTTGCTATAACAAAATCACCAAGTTCGCTACCAATCACAAGTCCTCCTCACACCACTGTTTCTCTCTCCATATACTAAAATGGCTAGAGCTTCCCAACTATCTCACATACACTCAACTGACTCTTGCTCACAAACTAATTTTCAACTCCTCTCTCTGTCCCTCCCTTTCATCAGCTTTTAAAATGCACCTTCCTGATAGAATATTGAAGTCCAACAATCAAAATCTATTATAAATCTATAAACCCACTCGTCCCCCAGGGAAAAATCTTCTATCTTTTGTCCTTGCCCACCTTTGGAACTCTCTACCATCATCCATCCGCACCACCCCCAACCACTTTATTTTTAAAAGATCTCTTCATTCCCACCTAGTATCCAAGTGGGAATGCTCTTGCTCCCACCCCACATAGCTAATTTACTTGCAATTGCCATCTTCTTTCTTTGCCTTGATTCCTCGTGCATTCTTCCTGATTATTTACCCACAACTAATATACGTTATCGTTTCATATTATAGGGAAAACTGCACTAGGCCTCACCTCCTAAGTGCTTCCTTCATAAATTTCTGTTATTTCTCAGAAGTTTCATTCAGTATTTCAGAATATGATACAAACTCAAAATATTTTTTCATGCAATATTCTTTACTATCTATAATCTATTAATCTTATCTATTGTTCTTTCATAGTTATTTCTTCTGTATTTACTTGAAATTGTTTTCTGGTGTCAAAATATTTTGTATTATTATATAATTTGTAATTTGTTCTAGTTTTGTATAACTAGTATGAATTACTTTTTTGAAACATACTTAGTTCTGGAGCTTTTCTGCCCAGGACTCCATTGAAAACGGGTTCTTTGGCCCAATGGACTATCCTGGTAAAGCAACTGCAACTAAATAAATAAATAAAAAAATAAAAGACATTGGGAACCTCCAAACACTGGATCCTACCCAATTCGGCTTTGTTAAGGGCAGATCTTGCCTCTTGAACCTGGTTGACTTCTTTGAAACAGTCACCAAGGTCATAGATGAAGGGAAGGTAGTCCACACAGCCTACCTGGACCTTGCAAAAGCCTTCGACACAATACCCCACTCGGGCATCATAAATAAGCTCACCAGCTTAAATATCAACCTCTATGTCACAAGATGGGTTGCAAACTGGCTCAGGGATAGAACCCACATTGTCAGAATTGCAGGTGCCATGTCGGACTCTAAACCAGTTACAAGTGGCGTCCCACAAGGCTCAGTCCTGGGACCTCTCTTGTACGGTATATATTTCTCTGAGGTACAGACTAACATGGGAGGACTATGGCTGACCAAGTTCGCAGATGGCTGCAAACTGGGTGCCATAATCGACTCACCGACTGACACAAGCATCCTCCAAAAGGGTCTCACAGAGACAGATAACTGGTGCCAGAGCCATGGCCTATAGCTAAATGCCAAAAAAATGCATAGTCATCCCCTCTGGGAAAAACAAAGTGCCCACAAATTACCACGTAGGTGGTAATCCATTAAGTACGGAAGAAGTAATTAGGGATTTGGGGACCCAAGTAGATAGCAATCTCTTCTTTGACAATCATGTTGCCAAAGTGGTTAAAAAGACCTTCTATATAGCCCACCTTACCATGAAAGGGTTCACATTTATATCAAGAGAGGTCATTGTGCCCCTCTACTCATCACTCATCGGGCCCATAATTGAATACAATGCCCCATTTGGGATGTACCTTACCCGACACCTGCAGTAACTGGAAAGACCCCAAAAGTACCTCACCAAGAGAATCAAGGGGCTCAAACAGATGCCCTACGCAGTTAGGCTAAAGAAACTCCAGCTCTACTCAGTTGCTTACCGCCTACTCAGAGGCAATCTGTGCCTGACGTATAAAGCCATGTCCAACCCAGAATTAATGGACATGCTCCACCTCAGGAAATCCAAATCCCTTAGAGCTACATGCTCCAGGGACTTAAACCTCAGCACAGAAATAAACAGGACATGCTGGAGGGACAGATTCATATCCCAGAGGCTCCCCTCACTCTGAAACAAAATCCCAATCCATGTTAGGCAGAGTCCCTCAATGACCCTCTTCAAGAGAAATCTTGACGAGTGGATGGGAGATCGTAGGTTTACCCCTAGGATCTCTTCTGTGTCCCTACTAGACAGAGGCACAGTAAACTAACCTCAAAAGGGCTATCTTCTGTGACCTACTATACAGAGGCACAGTCAACTAATCTAAAAGGGTGGCGAAAGCCAAACACACTCTGGCTAGGCTTATAAATGCCCTAGGGCAGATAGCCTAGTATCAACCTATGAACCTATGAACAATCAAGCCGTCATCCATCCACACAATGATTTGCAGATGATTCCCACAGTGACTCCTTGAACAACCACTGTATCATCCATGAAAGTTACTAGGCAAGGGGGGGTGGAAGTAGATAGCTAGGCTTTTCATCTATATCACGGTTTTTCATCGATATCGCACACACACACACTCACACACACACACACACACACACACACACACACACACACACACACACACACACACACACACACATGTACAGAAACAGTTGCACTGTTGAATGTAGGAGGAAACTAGAGCAACCAGTGAAAACCCATGGAAGGAGGAAATGTGGCATCCACATAAAAGGCACCCCAGCAGAAAGAGCAGAACTCTTGATGCAAGGTGACAGTGTTACCCACCCTGCACTACTGTGCCACCCAAGCTATCCATAGACATAAAAAATTCCAGCTTACATGTGAACAGCAGTCATTATTACACAAACTAAACACTTCTGTAAGGACGTTAATAGCCTTACAGGCCATAAATCTCCAGGCATTGCACCATCAAATTTAGTTACAGGTGTCCCACACTGAATCACCCCTATTCTTCAAATACTTCAGTAATCTGTGAGGTCTTTCAACCACCTCCCTCCACTCTCCACCTACCCTTCTTTATCCTCCTTCTCCACATATCCTTCTTGCCTGCTTCCAATGTATACACCCAAACTCATTGTAACTCTAATTAACCAAATTACAAGTCATAGCCTCATAAGTTCTGACAGCTGTAGCCTCGGGTTATCTACCTCTGTAATGTATTCATAGTCCCATGATTCACATAGGCACAATAACAATTGGTGAAAAACACTGCTGCACCTATATGTAAAGTGGCTAAGCATGAATGAATGAATGGTACTGATTTAAATAAATCTGAGTTCTGCTCCATAATGCCCAAAAGAGATTCCCTTAAATGCAGTGGAATAAAATGGTTTATAACTATTGTTGGTATATGTGGTGGAAGCTATGTATACATAAAGTCTCAGGTTTATTTCTGCTTGTTTACTTACATGCATGCATACACCAGCACATACAAGCCTATCTGAAATCATTTAAAATAACAACCACATAGCACATTTTGTAACAGTAAAGAATAACTGTAATTCTTTATTTATGGAATCTAAACATGTCCTTATCTGGAGACCCTGATTGGTCATTTATAAGGCTGGAAATAGAGAAGATAGGAAAGCTGGAAATGAGGGACAGAGAAAACAAGGGGCAGCACAAAAGGAAAACACAAATACGGTTTTAATTGAGGAGGTGGGAGAAGAGGGAAACTATTTTTTTGGGGTTAGATTCTCCATTTTTTTCAAAATTTTGTATATAATAGAGACAATGTACAAGACTTAAGAGGATATGATATAGGAGAGAGGCATAGGCAAGAGTTAAGGAATTGAAATAACATAAAAGAGGCACAGGACAGACAGGAACACTACATTGGGCTGGCAGTAATAGGGGACAGAAAACATACCAATGGCAGACAGGTACAAAAGGGGGAGGGGAGGTCTGAAGTGCAGATCATACCCAGGTCCAAAGGATCTCAATTATCTACCTTATGTGAGGGACCTTCAGAAGGAGACCTCAGTGGTGTAGATGTGGAGGTATCCAGTGGCTTGATGGCCAAAGAGGACCAGGTCAGCGAGCATTTCACCCACTGAAAGAGAGTTTGTATAACCTGAAGGTACCTCTCCACTGCTTGCTTAACTGCTGCCTTAAGCAGGGTCTGAAGATCTCAGCTGTAGAGATTTAAAGGAAATCAATGTTGTTTACATCTGTATAAGTGTATGCATTATTCATGAATGCATTCTTGTGTTTCAGACTTAACTTGTAATTGAGTACACTTAATGCATGCCTAATATGAGCATGTGTTTGTTTTTAGCAAAAACGTGACTAGGGCCATTGTAGAGTTATAAATAGTTAAATCACACTTGACAGTTTCCATGACAATTATTCATTTTTCTTCCTGAGTATATGCACATACATGCATGCTTGTGTAAGT
The DNA here is from genome assembly GCF_019279795.1 of Protopterus annectens. Lineage (NCBI taxonomy): Eukaryota > Metazoa > Chordata > Ceratodontiformes > Protopteridae > Protopterus > Protopterus annectens. The sequence goes on from NC_056726.1 coordinate 1,973,668,182, forward strand.
ACTTGTATATGTTGATATACCTACATCAGAAAACAGGTTGATTCAGAGGTGTTAACAGATGATAAGATACTACTTATGTAGTCTGTAAACCATTTTTTGCACGTACTGATATTGGATGCCAGTAGGAATAAGTTATAGTACTATTTTCACTTTTTTAACAACACCAGAAAGGCATACTTATTCTGGTAAGTGTATAAGACATTAGAGTGTGATTGCACTACACATAGCAGTTGTACACATTCATGAGACCATCGTATATCAGTGCAGCTCACTCAGAACCATTCAACTGCATTTATAGAATGGGATACACTTCTGAGTAGCAGTGCAAGTCATAACATGGCTGAACCTCATTAACATAGGATGTTTCTAAACCAGCCTCACCTTTAGCCAATCAGCCTCAGGCTCAACATCTATAGTCCTGGAAAAACATACTAGCTGAAAGGAATTAGTAAGGCAAGGAAAACCCAGATAGTAAGAAAGCAAATGGGCAGTGCCATTTATTCAGATCTGCTGATCAGAACCATTATTTTCCTTGTGAGACGTCAGTTAATATTACATTACATGCCTATGAATGAGAGGGTTGGGAATATGTAAAGCACCATTTTTAATGGTCTATGCATGTGTAAAGGAGTTTTCTGCTAACAACTTTACTGACAATGCATTGAGGAATTTAAGCAAGAACATATAGATCATTAGATGTACATTAACCTAATCAGTACCACTCCCTAACATCAATCAACTATAGCTACATACTTAGCAATTGCACTTCAGGCCGACATGACAGGCAGAGTACAACTGCTGCAACAGTTACTTACTTCTGTAATTTTCATTATGAACTCACACGGATTATGTGAGTCGTATGCAGGAGAATGGTTCAACTGTGTGACAATTATTTCTTGCAGATTTTAACATGCTACAGCAACAGGAAGCAAGACACAATAAAAACAATGTACCTGTCTGAAATGTGTCATGTGTCATTTTACATTAAGAGGGTTCGTGGCCTGCACTCTTGTGGGAGGAGAGGCTGGACTCTGCCCTTCTGAGCTGGGAATTTCTGGTTAAAGGCTTATAGTGCCTGCATATTTGAACTGCTTCTTAATGAAATTGGTACACCTTGTTTGCTTTAGCATAGACTAGATCCAGGCCTGCTGAATCTAGCTTTGTTTGTATAACTTGAGTGCTAATCCAGGCATTCTTTAAAGTATTCAATTGTATTTATTACTGCTTGGTAGTAACTTGATTAAAATGTAGCTATCATTCTAAGTCTTTTGGATTAAGCACTTGGGCTTCAGACCAGTTGTTTTACATTAGGATGTTTTGTGGCCTGCACTGTGGTGGCAGGACAGGTAGCTTACATCCTTCTAAGTTGGGAACTGCTGATTGAGGGTTCAGTGTCTGTTATTCTAAAAGTGTATTAGTTCTGGTTTAAGCACTTGGGCTTCAGGCCAGTTATTTTACATTAAGAAGGTTCGTGGTCTGCACTCTTGTGGGAGGAGAGGCTGGACTCTGCCCTTCTGAGCTGGAAATTTCTGGTTAAAGGCTTATAATGCCTGCATATTTGAACTGTTTCTTACTGAAATTGGTACACCTTGTTTGCTGTAGCATAGACTAGATCCAGGCCTGCTGAATCTAGCTTTGTTTGTATGCTTGTTGTTTGTTTGCTTGTTATTTCCCTGAAACGCTAATTCCACCTAAAACGCGGCTTTTCAGTGCTTCTGTGTAACCCTAGTGATATCTGCATTGCTTACTGTACTTATTTCCTTGTTTCACTTGAAAGAAAGTTACTGTTTGTCATTTTTGCATTTAAGTTACCTGTAACACATTGCATTTAAGGTACCTGGCACTTGCTCACTAAAGCAATTATATAAGTCAGCACTAAAAAATTAAAAGCACTACACCCTCACAAACTCCCCTTGAGTATCTTGTTCCCCATTGGCCCTTTTTTCAATTATAAAGGAATTCCCAATACTATTCTAGCATGTCCAAAGGTCAGTTGTCAATCTCCTCTCTGGTCCAGCTGGTGAATCTGGGAATCTTGAGGCAATGTTACAATTGCCTCATGTACACAGACAACCCTCTCCTCCTCCCAACAAATTCCAACACATGTGAGAGATGCAACCATATAGCCAAACTGGAGGCTAAGCTCTCTCAACTCATTACTGGCGTAACCAGTCAGAAGGAGAAGGAAACCACACTCACTACAATTCCAGTCCCACATAGACCTACCACGACAGCAAACCAAACACATAAACACACAAAAACATACTCGGAGGCTCTAAATAAAAATCTGCCTAAGCAGCAGAGACCTCCAAAGCAGACACCCAAGCAACCGCTACCCCAAAACAAAACACGTGCAACACATAGCTCACAAAGCCAGTGTGCCGAACAGTCACAGCCCTTAAGGCTAAACAACACACCTGATACACTTGTAATAGGTGACTCTATCATCAGGCACACTGACGTCCCGCTCACCAGGCTGAACAAGAAGAAGGTCACAGTGAGCTGCCTGTTGAGCACTAGGATCCGCCACATAACACAAGCACTCAGGTCACTCCAAGGCAAGTACAAATATGACTCAGTCATTGTCCATGCTGGTGTGAATGACCTGAGATGTACCTCCCTGGACTACATGAAAAGAGACATAGAGGAGCTCTCTGAGCATGTAGCCCAGGCTGGTATGACCCTGACCTTGAGTAGCATCTTACCCTCACCAAGAATGATGCCACAATATGAAGACAAGATGATAAATTTCAACAATTGGCTTAAGTATTGGTGTCATTCAAAGGGGATCCAATGCCTGTCAGCCTGGGATGACATGCTCGACAAGCCACGATGCTTCACTAGGGATGGCTTGCACCTATCACTCCTGGGCTTTCGGATATCGGCAAAGGCTTTGCTACCCCATAGTGCCTTTTTAGGCAAGGCTCAAAAGACAAACCCACCTCCATAGGTATCACAAGGGATAAGAAACTAAGAGTAATGCTACTCAACGCCAGAAGTCTAAACCTCAAGATGCATGCACTCAAAACTCTCCTTAGCATGGAGAACATCGATATCTGTGCAGTAACAGAAACCTGGTTCAAGGCTCCCGAGAGCACCCCAGCACTACCAGGTTATACCTCATACCATGCTTTTCGGCCCCAAAACTTGGACCGAACCACAAAAGGAGGGGGAGTATCAATATTTGTCAAAGATACCCACACCTCCAGGTTGGTGGCACAGCACGAAGCATCAGAGACTATCCATGTGCAACTAACAGTGGGTAAAACTGCCTTCCAGTTTATAGCCTGCTACAGACCACCCTCCCAAACCCAGGAACCCCACTCGGCCTTCCTGAGAACACTGGAAAATATGAAGGTCTCTCCAAACACCATTATATTGGGCGACTTCAACTACCCAAACATAGACTGGGAGCATTACTCTAGCTCCAACACCCTAGCCCAAAGGTTCCTAGAATTTATAAACTCAAATGCTATGGAACAACTTGTTACCACTCCCACAAGAGGGGAAAACATACTGGACCTGATCATCACCAACATGAGGACTCTATGCTCCAGACCAGAAGTGTATCCCTCACTGGTAAGATCAGACCATAATTTAATCTCACTGAATATTCACATCCCGACCCCACCCCCTGCCCAGAAAACCACAGTGAAAAACTTCTCTAAAGCAAATTTCACACTCCTCAAAACCGAGGTGGAATCCTTCAAAGCCCCAGGGCCTGTGGAAAATATGGCCCAGACCGCAGAATCCTTTATAAACGCATTCTATGAACACCTTCAGGAATGCATGGATCATGCAATCCCAAATAAAACCAAGACCCAATCCTCCAAAGGCAGACGTCCTGTCTGGTGGACCCCAGCCATAAACAAACTATACAATAGAAGGAGGAAGCAACTACATGATAGAGCAAAATCCCAAAAAGGGAAGGCATCTCTGATCAGTATTAGCAAAAAACTACAGGCACTCATAAAATCGTCTAAGGCCAGCTTCGAGAGAAAAATTGCACAGGACACTAAGGATAATCACAAGGCTTTCTTTAGTTATGTTAGGAACCTGGGTGGAAATTCCCAGATATGCTCAGAATTAGTCCAAAATGACAAAAAATACACCGAACCCACAGACATTGCCAACATCCTAGCTGACAGGTTCAATGCAAACTTCTCCCCCCCTCCCCACCAAAAGGGCAAATATCTATCCCAGCAGAGTGCTGCCCCCCTGACATCTCAGATGCTCAGGTAAGAGCCGCCCTCTCCAAAGCAAAAAACACAGCATCAATGTGACCAGACGGTGTCCCGGGCTGTGTCCTACATGAACTCCAAGAAGAGCTAAACCCAAACATAAAACTATTGTTCAATGTCAGCCTTACTACAGGTTATGTACCCAAAGAGTGGCATTCAGCAACAGTGGTCCCTCTCCACAAAGGTGGTGCCTCAACGGTTCCTGGAAACTATCGCCCCATAAGCCTGACTAGCTTGGTCTGCAAAGCTATGGAAAGAATCATCATGGACCTCATAAATAAAGATATTGGGGACCTACAGACACTGGATCTTACCCAGTTCGGCTTTGTTAAGGGCAGATCCTGCCTCTTAAACCTGGTCGATTTCTTTGAAACAGTCACCAAGGCCATTGACGAGGGGAAGGTGGTCCACACAGCCTACCTGAACCTCGCAAAAGCCTTTGATACAATACCCCACTCAGGCATTATAGATAAGCTCACCAGCTTAAATATAAACCCCTATGTCACTAGATGGGTTGCAAACTGGCTCAAGGACAGAACCCACATGGTTAGAATTGCTGGAGCCATGTCAGACTCCAAACTAGTTACAAGTGGCGTCCCACAAGGCTCAGTCCTGGGACCTCTCTTGTTCGGTATATATTTCTCGGAGGTACAGGCCAACATGGAAGGACTGTGGCTGACCAAGTTCGCAGATGACTACAAACTAGGCGCCATAATCGACTCTCCAGCCGACACAAGCATCCTCCAAAAGGGCCTCATAGAAACAGACAACTGGTGCCAGGGCCATGGCCTTAAGCTAAATGCCAAAAAGTGTATAGTCATCCCCTTTGGCAAAAACAAAGTGCCCACAAATTACCACATAGGTGGTAATCCATTAAGTACGGAAGAAGTAATTAGGGACCTGGGGATCCAAGTTGATAGCAATCTCTCATTTGACAACCACAAGGCCAAAGTGGTTAGAAAAACATTTTATATAGCCCACCTAATCATGAAGGGATTCACATCTAGATCAGGGGAGGTCATCGTGCCTCTTTATTCATCCCTCATCAGGCCCATAATTGAGTACAATGCCCCTTTTGGGATGTACCTTACCAGACACCTGCAGCAACTGGAAAGACCCCAAAAGTACCTCACCAAGAGGATCAAAGGGCTCAAACAGATGCCATATGCTGCCCGGTTAAAGAAACTCCAGCTCTACTCAGTGGCATACCGCCTGCTCAGAGGCGATCTGTGCCTGATGTATAAAGCCATGTCCAACCCGGAATTAATGGACATGCTGCACCTCAGAAAATCCAAATCCCATCGAGCTACGCACTCGAGAGACTTGAACCTCAGCACTGAAATAAATAGGACATGCTGGAGGGACAGATTCATAACCCAGAGGCTCCCTTCACTCTGGAATAAAATCCCAGTCCAGGTTAGGCAGAGTCCCTCATTGACTCTCTTCAAGAGGAATCTTGATGAGTGGATGGGGGATCATAGGTTTACCCTGGGTATCACTTCTGTGTCACTGTTAGACAGAGGCACAGTATACTAACCTCGAAAAAGGGCATAGCAAAATTAATTTAAAATGGGTGGCGAAAGCCAAACACATTCTGGCTAGGCTTATAATTGCCCTAGGGCAGATAGCCTAGTATGAACCTATGAACCTATGAACCTATGTGCAGGAGACTGTTAACTGTGGGCCTATATTTGCTTTTAGGATAAAATATGCTGCAAAAGATGCAGCAGTGCAAAAGGCTACTGCAGAGACACCTTTACTCCATAAGGAAGCCACATTCTCATGGATACTTAGGGGAAGCATGGGAAATGTCTATCTGGTTAATGGGGGGTTAGCAAAGACAGCTAAGGCATGGAATTAAGTGGTGGCTGACATTAATGTTGTAGGGAGAAGGAGCCATGCTTTGGTAGAGTGTAGGAAAAGATCTACTGACCTGTTGAGATGTGCAAGGACAGAATCTAGGCAGAATGCCACAGCCCTTAGTACCACCATTGGTGGATCTTCTACACTCCAGCCATTAACACCTGATGAGGAATACCTTCTGTCTGTAAGGAGTGGTGACTTAATGCAGATGAGAATGCCACTGCATTCATCAGTGGTGCTGTAAACACAAATACTTTCAGATGACTGTAGCAGCTGCAGTCATGCAGTGTGAAGGTTCGTGAATGGCTTATTTAAATATGTTATACTGAGATCTACCAGTCATAAATCCTGTGCACGTATGACCTTTAAATTTTCTCATCACCTGATGACACACGTGTTACATAAAGTGTACAGTGTGTGCATGGAAATTCTGAATGTCATCTCTTTCAGGATAAATCATTTCACCTGACTCAGGTCTCATTAACTGAATCATCACTTATTTATTGCAGGTCCAACACAAGAAACAACCACTTACTGTGTTTCAGCATAGCAAGCTGATGTTGACAACATAATGGTTGTTGTCACTGATGCCATAACTCTGATATTCATGACACAGCCTGAGGACAGTGGCAGTCTGGCAGGATGCCTCATCCCACAACAGGTGGATAATTACATGGGTGGTGACATGGACTCACACACTCAACACAATGAGGAAATGACAGTGAAGTAGGGGACACCATGTAGCTCAACACCTGTTTCTTGTGAACAGCCTGAACACATTGATGAAGACACTGCCATTTCACAGGTAACAGTTCCCACTGTGACACCTTTTCAATGGATGCCAGTTGAAGGTATATTTCAAAGTTATGCCCCGAGACATACAAGGCCTTGGCTACCCAACATGAGATATGCCATGACATACTTCAGGCACAGGTCACTACCACTGAGAATCAGATAGAGATGTTCAGAGCATTGCTTGCTGTATGAGAGGAATTTCTTCAGTCCATGGTAATGGTAGAGGTCAGGGACAATGCCATGATGATCCTCATGATGACATCTGCTTCTTTGTGCACACTAGTGCAGACCTACCAGAGTCACATTGGAAATACAGCTAGATGTGTTTGGGGGACTATCTGAGCATGCGGGCAATGATTAAATGACTCTGAAAGATTCAGAGAAAGAAGGATGTGATCCATTCAGAATGCTGCTGTGGATAAGAAGCTATACCTGCCGGAGGTATCACAGCTGATTAGGTAAAAAGTGCTGTGGGGCTTTAGAAAAGAAAGTCAAAATAGGATACATTTATAATTAATATGGTCAGTAGTGTCCCTGCTTTTGTGCAGTGTTGTTGCCATAGACATTTCCAGCTTTGGGCATTGGAAAGGAGTTAAATGATGGGTGTGGGGGCATTTAACAGTTTTTTTATAGAATGGCCAGATTTTACCTCATATTTCTGGTCTGTTTTTCATAACATGAGGTTTTCTGGCAAATCACTGAGGATGGAAGTCACTAAATAATGGCAAACATTTGCATTTCAGACTTTATATCTTTCAGAAAATGCCTGCTAATATAAAACCTGTTATTCTAGCAACTTTAAGACTAATATTTAAATTTTGTCCTTATTTTTGGGCCTTTTTCCCCTTTGGGGGACTTGGTCTAGATTTTTTTGTGCTAAGAGGTTGAGAGGTATAGGGCATTTATAAAATAATCTGAGAGGCAGCTCAAGACTGCAAGTGAATCAGTGAAATTAAACTAAACTAAATGAATAAGTAGAGTGATCTGTGGCTAGTATTCATACTTGACACAAACTGCTGCTTGCATTATTAGTTAAAAACAGGTTACTAGATACAGGGAAGTGTGCGCTATGACAGATGTTAACAGACAGATTTACAACAGATACAGTGCTGCTAGATTTAACTGATATGCCTACATACTGCCTCTCTTTAAGTCAACAAACAATGCAGTCAGTACTTTAGTACTGTAAGTGCATGGGGTGAATCCTTGTGATAGTATACTGCTTGTGTGGTAACATGTTGTATGCTGGCACTGTTGTAATAGTAATGTAGAATTAAATACTTTTGGTCTGAGTCATGTTTTCAATAGTTCATAGAGAAATGGCTTCAGATCCAGGAAGGAGCAGTTTAAGGCTTGCAGTCCGTGACCCGTGCATATGTTTATGTGAATGTGCTATGTGTGCATGTGTGCGTGTGTGTGTGTGTGTGTGTGTGTGTGTGTGTGTGTGTGTGTGTGTGTGTGTGTGTGTAAGCAAGTGCAAACGTGGTGAAGGGGGAGTTCCATTTATAATAACAAAGTGTAACATTTTGAAGCTTGCTACCTTCTAGGGTTATGAACAAAGCAAAAAGTTCAACTGGTAACCCCCCCCCCCACAAAAAATTAAAAATTAAAAAAAGATGATTCAAATGTGTTGTCTTTTCTTCCTCAGCACTAAAAGGATTGTTTCGAATGGTACACAGTCTTGGGTAGGTAGTGTGTGCTGATTTGCAACTTTGAAATGGTAAAAAGCTAAGTCCCTGCAATGGAATCCCATACTCTAAAACAGGTCTATATTGGATGATCGAACTTTTAAAAGTTCAAGTGTCATATGGTCGACACCATATTATCAAACTTTTAAAAGTTTGAGCATCAAAAAAAAATAAATAAACTTACACAAATAACCTACATAAACATTTTAAGCAGGGGACAAGCCTCCCTGCACCCCCACACCCTCCACTCTTTAAATATATCAACTCTGAGATCTCACTACAGTGCAGAAAAGGGAAATATTCCCATTCTGCACTGTACAGAGATCTCCATTAAAATGTTCAAACTTTCAAAAGTTCGATCATATGGTGTTGACCATATGACACTCGAACCTTTGAAAGTTCGAGCATCTAATATAGACCCCTCTAAAACAGTAAGATGACAGTCTTAATATCTTTTCTTCACTTGTACATAATACTGCAGATAGCATGGACTGTTCACTATATGTTTGAATACCCAGACATACACTTATCTCTTGATTTAATAGCTTTTGTATCATGGAACATTGTCAGATATGACAACATAGGGTATCTCCTATCTATAAAATGAAGACTTCACTAATTACATTTGTATATGTTATATTTGCCAGTTTAATTATTTCAGTGATTTGTTTTCTTTACCTTGTGTTTTGCTTGTGTTCTGCTTTTAACTGCATATTAAAACTTCAAAAAGACACAACATTTCTGTCTCTTGTGAGTCAGGCAGAAATTTTTTCCCACTGCCTTTCTAGTTGCCTGCCTCTTATCTTAATTTGACCACATATCTCATTTCCTCCCTGCTTTCACTGGCTTGTGTGAGTAAGCACAAAATTATTATTTTGTGAAATCACTCCCCTTCAACTATTTAAATTTATTGGCCATTCTGCTGTATTCCATAGTACCATAATGCAAAAGCGATCACCCCCTTTCAATCTATCTTGCTTTTTTAAAAATAGTGACTGTCCACTAAAACTTAACTTTTTAGACAGGTAAAACTTAAGTTACCTACTTTGACATCTAACTTCTCCTGTGCACACTGCAGTGTTTAGGATAAACTATTTTTTTTCATCTTGCCTTTAAGCATCCCTGTGATTAGCACTTGCTCTAAAACCTGCTGGAAAGCACTAGGAAGCCTTAAACTGATACAAGCACTCAACTCTCCTTACTAATAAGGAGCAATTAATCATAGGCTCTAAACAGCCTATAATTGCAAAGTACCTAGCTAAGGTAAGGGAAAACAGCTCCTGTATTTTTCAAAACAAGCACCAAACCAGGCATGTCCAAGGGTCAGCTTCCGTTGATTTCTCCTGTCCACCTGGTGAATCTGGACATACTGGGGCAATGCAGCATTTGCCTCATGTACACAGACAACCCTCTCCTCCTAGCACCCAACACTACAACCTGTGAGAGATGCACTTACATAGCCAAACTGGAAGCAAATCTCTCTCCACCCAAGATTGTGCTAGACAGACAAGAGGAGAAGGTTAACACCTGCACTACACCTCAAGCAACACATAGCCCTTCTAAACTCACACCACCAACACCCACACATAGCAACACTAAATCCACATTTGTGGAGGCCCTTAACTGTAACCTGCCCAAGCAACAAGGACCTCTGAAGCTGAAACGCAAACACCAATCACAACCAAAGTGTCACATAGCTCACAACACCAGTGTGCCACCCAGCAACAGCCCCTAAGGCAAGACAACGTACCTAACACTTTAGTCATAGGTGACTCTATAGTCAGGCACACTGATGTCCCACTCACCAGGCTGAACAAGGAGAAAATTACAGTGAGCTGCCTGTCAGGTGCCAGGATCCGCCACATAACTCGTGCACTCAGGTCACACCACAACAAGTACAAATATGACTCTGTCATTGTCCATGTTGGAGTGAATGACTTGAGACGTACCTCCCTGGACTACATGAAAAGAGACATGGAAGAGCTCTTGGATCATGTGGCCCAGGCTGATATGATCCTAGCCCTGAGTAGCATCCTGCCTTCGCCCAGAATGATACCACAATATAAGGATAAAATTATTGACTTCAACAATTGGCTAAGCTTCTGGTGTCATTCAAAGGGGATCCAGTATCTGTCTGCCTGGGACGACATGATCGACAGACCACAATGCTTTGCCAGAGATGGTCTGCACCTGGCTCTTGCCACCCCTATAGTGCCTTTTTTAGGCAAAGTTCAAATGACAAAACCACCACTGTAACAGGTACAAGCATGCAAAATCTGAAGGCAATGCTACTCAATGCTAGAAGTCTAAACCTCAAAATGCACTCTCTTGAGACACTCCTAAAAATGGAGAACATCGATATCTGTGCAGTAACTGAGACCTGGTTCAAGGTTCCAGAGAGCACCCCTGCAATACCAGGCTACAACTCTTACCACACTTTTCGGCCACCAAACCAGGATCGAAACACTAAAAGTGGAGGAGTGTCCATATTCACCAAGGATATTCACACCACCAGGTTAGTTGCCCAACACAATGCGTCTGAAATTCTCCAGGTGAAACTAACACTAGGTAAGACTGCAATCCAAATTGTAGCTTGCTACAGATCCCCCACCATGCCCCAAGATTCTCACTACACCTTTCTAAACATACTGGAAAATATTAATATACAACCAAACACCCTAATACTGGGTGATTTCAACTAGCCTGCCATTAAGTGGGAAAACTACTCGTGTACCAACACCTTTGCCCAACAGTTCTTGGAATTCATAAATTCCAATGCCCTGGATCAACTAATCCATAGTCCCACCAGGGGCTCCAATATCCTAGACCTGGTCATTACCAATATGGGAAATCGATGCTCCACACCTATGGTCACCCCCTCATTGGTCAGGTCAGACCATAAGCTAATCACCCTTAACATCCACATCCCACCCCCACCCCCCAGAAAGGAAACCTCCATAAAAAACTTCTCCAAAGCCAACTTCATGCTACTTAAGTCAGAAGTTACAAACTTCATGGCACCCATGCAGACAGGAACTGAAAGTTCAACTGCTGAGTCCTACTCTAAGGCACTGTACAAGCATATCCACTCATGCATGAATCATGCCATCCCAAATAGAACCAAGATGCTGTCCTCCAAAAAAAGGAAGCCAATCTAGTGGTCCCCTGCCATAAACAAACATTACTACAAAAGGAAGAAACTGTTGCAGAAAAGAGGAAAATCCCAGGATGCAAAAACCTCTCGTACCAGCCTCCGTAAGAAGCTGAGGTCCCTCATAAAATTCTCCAAAGCTAGTTACGAAAATAAAATTGCCAAAGATTCCAAAGACAACCACAAGGCATTCTATAGCAATGTCAAGAATCTAAATGGCAATGCTCAGATCTCAGAGCTACAAGAGAATGGCATTAAATATACTGATCCCAAGGATATTGCCAATATCCTGGCAGATCGATTCATTGCCAACTTCACCCCCCCTCTCACCCCCTAAATGGCCCATCTCAATACCGGAAGATTGCCAAATTCCAGTAATAACGGCCACACAGGTAAAAAACACACTCTCCAAAGCTACGAATACAGCATCCAAGGGACCAGATGACATCCCGGGCTGTGTACTACATGAACTACAAAATTAACTGGTACCTCACCTAAGTGTCATGTTTAATCATACCCTCACCTCAGGCTTCATGCCCACTGAGTGGCGCACAGCTACAGTTATCCCACTCCACAAGGGGGGAATCCACCTTGGATCCCGGGAACTACCACCCCATCAGTCTGACAAGCCTGATCCGTAAGGCCATGGAACGTATTATCATGGAACTTATAAACAAAGACATTGGCAACCTTCAAACACTGGACCCCACCCAATTTGGGTTTGTGAAGGGCCAATCTTATCTGCTGAACCTGAATGGCTTCTTTGAATCAGTCTCCAGAGCCATGGACAGGGTAAAGCAGTCCACACAGCCTATCTGGACCTTGCCAAGGCCTTTGACAACATCCCCCACTCTAGAATTATAGATAAACTTACTAAGCTGGGCATTAATCCCTACGTCACTCGATGGGTTGCCAACTGGCTTACTGACAGAGCCCATACTGTAAAAGTAGCTGACTCCAAATCCAGATCCAGACAAGTGACAAGTGGAGTACCTCAGGGTTCTATCCTGGGACCTCTCTTGTTTGGCATCTACTTCTCTGAAGTACAGGCCAACACTAAGGGACTCTGGCTAACAAAGTTTGCAGATGACTGCAAACTGGGAGCCATTATTGAATCCCCAAATAATGTGGATACTCTACAAAAGGGCCTTACAAAAATGGATGCTTGGTGCCAGAGCCATGGGCTCAAGCTCAATGCCAAGAAATGTATAGTTATCCCCTTTGGGAAAAAACATGTACCCGTGAATTACCACATAGGTGGCAGTACACTAAACACTGAAAGTGTGATATGGGACTTAGGGACACAGCTGGACAGTGGTCTCACCTTCAATAACCACATCGCCACAACAGTCAGGAAATCCTTTTATGTGGCAAACCTCATCACTAAGGGCTTTTCTTCCAGAAAAAAGGAGGTCATTGTCCCACTGTACTCATCCCTCATTAGACCTATTATAGAATACAACTCCACATTTGGTATGTACCTCTCAAAACATCTGCAACAACTGGAAAGGCCGCAGAAATACCTCACTAAAAGAATCACTGGTCTAAAGCAGATGCCCTATGCTGACCGCCTTAAAAAACTCCAGCTATACTCTGTTGCATATCGTCTACTCCGAGGCAATCTCTGCTTAACATACAAGGCCATGTCAAACCCAGAGCTGTTGGGCATGCTACACTTAAAGAAATTCCAATCCCTCAGAGCCACACACTCCGGGGATCTAAACCTTGTCATCACAATAAACACAACATGCTGGAGGGATGGGTTCCTGACCCAGAGACTCCCCAGACTCTGGAATAGATTGCCCATACATGTCAAGCACAGCACCTCTTTGGCCCTCTTCAAAAGGAACCTTGATGACTGGATGGGAGAAAGGAAATTCACCCTGGGGATCACGTCAGTCGCCCTGCTAGACAGGGGTCCAGGGAAGTAAATAGTGTGGGAAGAAATAGCCAGGGAATTGTTATGGCTAGGCTTGTATAGGCCCTAGGACCGATAGCCTAGTACCAACCTATGAACCTATGAACCAGTGTAGATGGGTTAATAAGCTGCACATATGCCATACAGTGTATCTTTGAAATAAAACAAATCTGTGTCCCCTATGCTCCATGGTTGAAAAGAATCTTCATTATTAGAATGGCAATGAAACATACCGGGCACCATTTTGTCTTCAGGACTGTTTTGCTATACACTGTGGAGGGCAGAGCACTACATTACTTGCTCCATTTGAATCAGTAGTCCTGGCCACTACATTAGATTATCTTTTTTTCACATTAGGCATCTTGATCAATCTTTGCACCTTACAATTCCTTATTGTGATTCATGCGTCTCTTCAATCATTTGTGCTTAGTTGATTGGGAGTTATTATTTTATCATATTTGACTATTAAACCATGAACTTATTTCTTTCATGAACGGCACATAAATTATTTTGTTAGTAATGACTTTAGCTCATGACAGTGAATCATTCCACTTTTAATAGCTACATTTCTATGTTGGAGTGATTACATCTTTGGAATTATTTTACTTTCACTTGTTATTGGTAGCTGTGACATAACCAAAATATTTTCTAGTTCTTCTTGCAACTTTTATGATTGTTAAACTCTCCTCTACAAAACATATCTGCTATATATAATTCCTTGGCTAATCTGTATTCTATATAGCAGATATGTTTTATAGCAGATATACCTCTACAAAACATATCTGCTATATATAATTCCTTGGCTAATCTGTATTATATATAGCAGATATGTTTTATAGCAGATATACCTCTACAAAACATATCTGCTACATATAATGCCTTGGCTAATCTGTATTATATATAGCAGATATGTTTTATAGCAGATATACCTCTACAAAACATATCTGCTACATATAATGCCTTGGCTAATCTGTATTATATATAGCAGATATGTTTTATAGCAGATATACCTCTACAAAACATATCTGCTACATATAATGCCTTGGCTAATCTGTATTATATATAGCAGATATGTTTTATCGCAGATATACCTCTACAAAACATATCTGCTATATATAATTCCTTGGCTAATCTGTATTATATATAGCAGATATGTTTTATAGCAGATATACCTCTACAAAACATATCTGCTATATGTAATTCCTTGGCTAATCTGTATTAAATTTTTATATCGCACTTCATTAGATTAAGTAACATACTCTGCAATCTTTGAAGCATGTTGTACAAAGATATTAATAATATCCTTTGCAATGGACTGTCATCTGTTTTCACCTAAGTTTGTTTACCCTACCTATTCATGGAATTCCACACATTCCTATAATATTCCTAACAGACCATTTTCTATCTGAGCATATCTCTTGTGCACCTGTAAATACTGTCATTCTTTAGGCAACTGCAAAATAACAACTATACCATTCTGGTATCTGGTGCCTTATTCACATAATAACAACTTAATGTACACACAGCTGTTTGCTGAGCATTTCAGAAAAACGTCTTGTCCACAGCTCCATTCCCACAGTATTTCATACTCCATATTTCTTAATTGCAATACTGAACATGTCAGTTGCAAAGTTTGCAAGCTAGTGCATCATTCCTAGAAAGTCATGCTTGCTTGTCTTTTCAGATTGGCATTTGCCCAGTTGCTCTTTTTCTGTCCCAGGCTTTAGTTCCTGCACAATTGGAATATGATACAACTATTTTATCTTGTTCCAAAGAAATGCGTCTGGGGCATTTCTCCCTGGGCCTCCGCTGAAAATGGGCTCTGTCACAGTCAGACTTTCCCAGTAAACAAATGTTAAATAAAATAAAATAAATTGTTTAAAAAGAATGTCTGCTCTCTCATATATTGAGCAGCTGTACCAGTTTTTTGTCATGTTCTTCTCGTGCCTGACTCCACACTAATAGATCATCAATTATGTTTACAACACCTTGCATGCCTTCTCAAACAGAGGTATAAGGAACCTATACCTTTCTCATAGTGCATTAAATGTACACAGAGTGTAGAGTGTTTCATTTAGCTTTATTTGTCAGAATCTGCTGTTTTATCTAGTACAGAAAATAACATAGTATTTGTCATTGTTAAGATCACTTCTTTAACTTTAAGTAAAGGATAATTATTTTATTTTAGTATTTTGTATTAATGTGTATTAATGTGCATCTGAAATGCGTATCTTTTGTCAGTAGCAGCCATACTTTTTCCCAATTATTTGGCTTTGGCTGCTTCTGAATGATGCATTACCTTTCTGTTTGAGTCAGTTCCTGCTCTTTTTTCTTGCTGAAAGATACTAGCACTTTCCTTGGAACATATGTCACTAGCATATCATCAGGGTTTTTTGTATATCCTTTTCTTGTGGCAGACTCCTGGTTTAATGTCTCTAAGTCTTTTAGGTTTCAAATACCATGACAGGAATGGACCCCATTCCTAAGTCAAAGTATGATTAAAATTCTTGAAATTAATATTGTTTCAATCTTTGATGTTATCCAAAAGTGGTCTTCATGGTACCCGCAATGTGCCCAGAACTGTTTCCTTCTGCAATTCATATATCAGTAGCATATCTAAATAAGACTGTAAATGTGTTTTTATGAGACCTATTGCTCCTAAGGAGTCTGTGTATCCTTCTTCCACATTGCCCTTGTTTGTGTCTGCAAATCCTGTTGTTTTACGAATTTGTGTCTCTCTGTATGTAACAGACTGTAATCACTGTGTGCAGCAATTGCATGCTATGAATGCTGCACATAAATGCTATTTTCTTTTCTTTTCATGGACTGTTATATTGTTTCATTGACATCTATTTTTGGAGGCGTGGCACTTAGATCCTCCTGTTTGAGGAAACCCATTCTTGAAAGTAGGTAAGAAATTGCTCTTCTGGAATTCCTGAGCAAACAAGAACCTTAGCAAAGTTGAGCAATTACTAAAACATGGGAAGAACAAGCTCTGATTTGTCACATATTCCCATTTATAGGATACTATAACCTTCTTTACAGAGATATTAGGAGATGTTTACAATTGAGACAAGCCTTTCAGCAGACCTTGCTTAGGTCTTGGTCAAAAGCACAGTTTGTTACTTTTCAGAAGGCTATAGCTACCTTTACTGGCCCTAGGAGTAATTTACATAATTTAAAAGCTTCAAAATTACAGTTTCTGCTTTCCAAAGCCTGTCATCAAAAATTGATTTCGGAACACATCACTCATTTTCTCCAATGGTGATTCCAGGTTTTGCCCTGAAACACAATACAATATTTTACACAACCTGTCAGAAACATGCAGACTCTTGATTCATTAGCTGAGACTATTTTTTCAGGTGTACTGCACTCCAGCACATATGACAGATAAGGACATTATGAATCAGGTACCTGTCTACCATGTCCAGGAGAAGTGGCAGATGGATCACATGTAGTTTGGAAAGATAGCCACGTCAGTAGCCTGTTGTCTGTGATAACCAAGTTAGCAGGTAACATTTTATCTATCAGGTTTTCTCTCACAGCTTCATTCTGGATACTGGACACTACCCATCGGAGCTAAGACTATTTATGCCTCAGAAAATGTGGCTCATTCAGTTTTCTGTTATACCATATGTTGTCTTTGAATAAAGAACTCCAGCACTACTATCATCCCTTAAATTGCAGAGTTTTATAAAACAGTATGTTAACCTTATCAGTTTTAGTTTGCATCAAAGATCATTATCACCTAATCCAGATAGTATATGGAATTGTTTTAGTACCACTTTGTCAATGTTATTAGAAAGCACCTTACTGGGTTTGTCACCTGTTGAGGCAAGGACTTATGAATAGACAGAACTTACAGCTCTTTAACTCTTGGTAAATTATGAGTTCCTCAAGTCTGAAAGTAATTTATTGTTCAGATATGATCTTCATATCCTTTTCTATATTATATTTTTGTTTATGCCATTGCACACTTGTTACTGTGCTCATAGATTGGGCAACATTTTCCTCTATGTTCATGTCTACATCATACTGTTTGTTACAGTGAATATTAACATAACTTTATGAATATGCTTTGCAATAAAAATATATTTATCCATTTTTCAGAAAATAAATTCTTGAAAACAAATCTATTGCTTTACTTCTTCAGAAAGATTTCCTCAATTCTGGTACAGTGTAACATCTGGAATGCTCAGTATTGATTCAGAGTTAACTTCTAGAGGAAAATCGACCACTTCTGTTTTTGTCTATGCATATGCCTTTTGGTGCTATCCCTCGATCTGGCACAACCCCCTCAGCTTGAGGAACAATACAAACAAACAAAAGCTCCTCTCTGCAGATTTACTTGAGGACAAAAAATCTCTTTTTCTCTTTTTAAACTTTAGCAACTGTAAGCAGCAGCTATAGTTTATGCCACACAAGTGTTATAGTGCTTTAGTTCTGACAGCAAATGAAATGCCAGCATTTATTAATTAATGCCTTTATGCAGACCGATCAGGATCTGATGATTGCACCCAATAATACTTTAGGCCCAGGGAGCTTGCCCCCTTCGCTCCATCCTACCTCTGCCTCTTTCTATCTGTGTGTGTGTGTGTGTGTGTGTGTGTGTGTGTGTGTGTGTGTGTGTGTGTGTGTGTGTGTGTGTGCTTGTTTGCATGATCTCTTGTAGGTAAGTGTGCTGCTTACTTGAATAGGATGTAATAATAATCAGATGAGTAGTTATATAAATGAGTGATTCATGGTCATATAAATTATATTGTAATATGATTCAGTACCATACAGACTGTGCATAACTATGCATTGCATTAACTATGAGAAGTGCAACTCCTCCATCTCAGCTGAGAGAATTGTGCTTATGTAAAAATGACTATGCATCCCAGCTGTGAAACTCATATGAGGTTATACTGGAGTCTGTGTCCTAAGACCAACATTTTGATACCTTTATCAAACAGAAGGTGTAGCAGCAGTTTAAATAAGTGAAGACAGTTGTCTATTCTTACGCCATCTGGTAATTTGGTGTATAAGACAGCCACTCTGTTGTGAAAAAAAAAATAAGACAATGCACTTACCAGTTTCAGTGAGATTCTTATTTTTCTTAGAATAAATTATAAAGCCAAACTGGGTCCTACTGATTCATTCTTATAGCTTTTGTAATCCAAGTTTCTTATTAGCAGTCTGTAATATACCAAGTATAGCTTTAGGTAATCTGAATATTCAGGATAAGGGATCATTTTAGCAACATAATTTTTTTGCAAAGTAGTTTTGCATTCTGTTTAACGTCTGGATACCTCCCATGACATAAATAAAAATTTAACATAGTGCAGAATTTGTGATCGTACCAAACAGAGCCATCATTATCTTTGGATGTCTCGAGGTTACAATGTGCAGAACAGTTTTAATGATGTAGTAATACTCTTTAGCTATCAGCTGTGCATTGTAACCGAATGGGGAGCCTGGTTTTAACACTGTCACCTAAAACCCTGTAGTGAACAGCAACAACTGGTTATTTATCGAATAAGAGTATTTGTAAGGGATATACTACAGCACAGTGCATGTTTTGATGTTAAATGCAGTTTGGCTACTAACTAAGATATAACCAGTCCATGCGCATCTGAATTTGTCATTAGCCATCTGTGTTAGTTCTCCTGGCAGTAACCATCATATTGTTTGCAAAATTATCCAACCAAGAATAATAACCAAGACCTGAAGATCCAAAGGTAAGGCATAATGTTATCCAGCAACACTAATAAATCCAACAGTCAGTAACTCTGGGCAAGAATGGCTTCAAATGGATTACAAATAAAAACAACTCTACAAGTCAGAAAACAATTATATATAACTGATAATCAGCCAGTACAACAAGTTTTCCATCAACATGCATTTGCTGAAAAACAAACAGTATGAACCTCTAATGCCTGGCTTTACTAACTGATTACACCCCTTAGTGAATTGTTAGATAAGAAGGACCCAAACACACTGCTCCATCGTATAACCCTTTACTAATCAAGCAAGGAGAGAAAAATGAGTGCCATATTTTAACATTAGATATGTGATTCATGAGTCAGATAGATACTGGCTATCTAGCTATCTGTTTAGATGTATGTGTTATCTGTTAGCTCTATTATGCTATGCAGTATCATACTGTATGCACTGTAGCAAATGCCCTGGCTAGACTGGAGTGTATCACATCATCACTTTTACCTCCATCAATAGTATTTACTGCACTGTTGTAGATGTTTCATAGATGAGATGTGCAGGAATGGTCAAAGATAAACACATGCTAGTCAGTGTTGGCTACAAGTGGAAGACTGAATATAATTGCTTCGATAGATTCATAGATTAGTACTAGGCCAACTGCCTTTGTGGACCATTTTAAGCCTAACCAATTATCTCATGTGAGAATCAAAGCCTATACCTTGTGTCTGTAAGGTAAACATCTTAACCATTACACCATTTCCCTCCTCTTCCACATTTCCAGAATGGTTCAGTCCAAGAATTTTTTCACTGATAGGCTTGTGACAGTTTTGGCTACTGTCACCTCCACCCTTTGTACAGGGACCTCGGTGACCATGTTCAACACACTGCAAACAAAATCACTATATAAACTTTGATAGATTAAGTAAGTTATGCATGGAGTTATTGAGTCCTTTATCTTACCTAGGAAATATCCATTTAAGACACCAGGGCTGGCTGCACAGTCTCTTATATTATGTAGTAAACACACTGACCCATTCTTTGGATATTATTGCCACAACAGGGGCAACAGAAATGGGGGCACTGGTACAATTCTCACAGAAGAAGACAGAAAACAATTGTAGAATTATATGAGTGTTTAAAGTTGTCTCGTTCCCATCTTATATAGATGTGTTATTTCTAGCTTCTGCAGTGGTGTACCTTACACGTCAAAAAATCACCCTCTTGTTATCGTTGATGTGAAAACAGAACAAACACCACTTTAAGAAGTCAGACCTCTTCTTCAGAATTAATTCTAGAAAAAGTTATATAAACCCATATTTACAAATAACATACCTAGAAATGAGAAAATAAATATAGAAGTTAAACTAAAGCAACTTCCATAACATAAAAACATCTGTACTTTCCTTATCTTCCAAACTTACAAAGTATGTAAAATTGGGAAATATATCTGCTACAAAGATTAATGCCGGTATTATAATTACCATGAATTTTTTCTTTTTAGTATGAGAATATAGAGGATTATTATCAGGTCTCCAGTCACAACTAGCTTATTATATATTCTCAGCATGAATGCCAAGAAATTAACCATGCGAACAAAACCTGAGAAGTGAATCACAGCATTAATATTGACAACACATAATAAGGGTTATGATCAGAGACCCAATCAGAACTGCTTATAGTGCATGAATCCTTATTTGGTCCATACACTACCAGTTACAAGAAAGTGTAGCAGGAAAAAATATTTTGCTGGGTTTAAAAGCCAGTAATGCATTTAGTTAGCATTGACAAACAAATAGCAGAACACTTCTCAACTTCTTTACCTAAGAATTATGGATATATACCAAACATTGGGGAGGCTAAATAATTAAAATCTGACAATTTTTAAAATGTACTCAAAATTTACTTAAAAATGAAAAGAACAACAAGTTTTTCATCAACATGCATTTTCTGAAAAACAAGCAGTATGAACCTCTAATGTCTGGCTTTACTGACTGATTACACCCCTTAGTGAATTGCAAAGGACAGGGCAAAATATTATGCAAACTTGGGGGCACTCCACAAAATCAGTTGAGAGGTGTATCAGGTAGAAACCAAGGGACCTTCTGACAGAAGGTAAAACAGTTTTTAAAAGCTGTTATTCAGCCACACATTCTGTTTTTAAATGTGGGAGGGGGTAGTTCTAGCAGCACCTTAAACCTAGTTTACTTTTTGATGCTGTTCTTTACCAGCATTCACTGAGTGCTGTTAGTCCCAAGTGCAAATCATTCTCTTAAAAGTGCTTAGGGCATCCCTAACAACTGTTTGTTAAGCAGTCCTAAGCACTGTCAAGTTAGGGTCTTGCACTAGGGAAGCACTTTGCAAGATTTTCCAGATTTGGGAGTGTAATTCTGCCACTCCATGCACTATATGAATGATTATTACCACTTAAGCATTACTCTAAGTGATATAATTATATTTACACACCTGTCATACTGTATTTTCCTAGTAAACATTGCTATGCCACCTATTATCCTCTGGTTAATACGAGCAACAGCTATGTACTTAGGGCCAAGAATGAAAAACACGTGGATCAAAGTATTCAAGAGAAAAGTTTATGTAGTTTAAGGTGAACATATATCTATTAAATTGAACTGAGACAGATGAAATAAGTTTCAAAGAAAGGTTTATGGAAAGAGGAGAGATTGTGGAGGAATCCTAAGGGAAATGGCCACCTGAATTGAAAGTTTCATGCATAGTTTCACAGAAAAGACACAAAATGCCCATTCTCAGGGAAAGAAAAATATTTTTGGAAAATGGATGGTTTGCATTGTTGCCTCACAGAAATAGGTTCTCCGGTTTGATTCTCAGTAGGGGTTTCTTCTGTGCGAAGTTTGTATGTCCTCCCTGTAGACGTGTGGGTTTGCCCCGGTTTCCTCCCACATTACAAAGACAGGCAGTAGGTGAATTGGATACTCTTAATTGACTGTAGGAGTGAGTGATGCGGATGAACTGCAGTTACAAGGCTAGTCACCTGGTGATGTAAACCTTGGATCAAGATGATTGTCACTGTTGAAGTGACACCCTGACCCCATGTGCAAAATAGGAAAAAGGGGTTGTGGATGAATCTGAAAGCATAATCATTCAGCTGGAGGTATTTAAAACAGCTCCCTATAATTGTGCACTCAACTTTTAAAAAAATGAACTAGTGTAGCAGATGAGATGGAGTGTGGGGAGGGGGTGAGCGATGCAGCAGGAGTGAACTGTCCTATCTGAAAGAATAGATTAGTGAGCTGGAAGAGGAAATGGTATGGCCAGCATCTATCACCCCTGGCCTTCTGGATACTGGCCAAGGCTCTTGCCACACCTATAGTGCCTTTTTCAGGTTGTGTTCCAAAGACCAAATTACCACTGTAACAGCTACAAACAAATGTAATCTGAGGGTCATGCTAGAAGTCTAAAGCTAAAAATGCACTCACTCGAAGCACTCCTTAAAGTGGAGAACATCGACATTTGTGCTGTACAGAGACCTGGTTCAAAGCAGCAGAAAGCACCCCTGCACTACCAGGCTATAACTCATTCCACACCTTTCGGCCCCAGAACTTGGACCAAAACTCCAAAGGGGGTGGTGTTTCCATATTCATAAAGGATGCGCACATCTCCAGACTGGTAGCCCAACATAATGCTTCAAGATTCTTCAGGTGCAGCTAACATTGGGTAAGACAGCGATTCAGGTCGTAGCCTGCTATAGGTCCCAAACCATGTCCCAAGACTCATACTCTACATTGCTACGCATCCTGGAGAATATTAGGGTCCAACATAACTCTGTCATACTAGGTGACTTCAACTACCCCTCCGTTAACTGGGAAAACTACTGATGTACCAATACACTTGCCCAACATTTCCTGGAATTCCAATGCCCTGGACCAGCTTGTTCTTACCCCCACTAGAGGTAGCAACATCCTTGACCTGGTCATTACTAACATGGGCAACCGTTGCTCTACATCAACTTCTCCCTGGTTAGATCCGACCACAAACTAATCATCTTGGAAATCCCCCCCCTGCAAAGGTAACCACCATGAAAAACTTCTCCAAAGCTAACTTTGGGCTTCTAAAAATAGAGGTAGCTAACTTCATGGCACCCATGCAAATGGAGAATAGTTGCATGAATTCCAAATTATACACCAATGCACTATACGAACACGTACCCAAATGCATGGATCTCACCATACCCAATAGAACCAAGATGCTCTCCTCCAAAAAAAGGAAGCCAATCTGGTGGTATCCTGCCATAAACAAACTCTACAACAGAAGGAAGAAACTGACGTGGAATAAGGTGAAGTCCCAAGACTGGAAAAACTCCCTTATCAGCCTCAACAAAAAGTTGAGATCCCTCATCAAATCCTCTAAAGCTAGCTATGAAAACAGAATTGGAGCAGATAGCAAAGACAATCACAAGGCCTTCTATAGTTATGTAAAGAATCTCCATGGCAATACCCAGATTTGCTCTGAGCTACTGCACAATGGTACTTCCTATACCAAGCCAACAGATATTGCCAATATACTGGACTACAGATTCAGTGCCAACTTTACCCCCCCCCCCAAAGGACCAATCACAATACCAGTAGATTGCCAGGTACCCAGTATTACTGCTGCACAGGTTAAAATAGCACTGTCCAAGGCCAAGAATACAGTTCCTATGGGACCTGACAATATCACTGGCTGTGTTCTACATGAACTACAGAGTGAACTGGCAGTGCACCTGTGTGCCCCGTTCAATCACAGCCTTACCTTAGGCTTTGTCCCTGCTGAATGGCGCATTGCTACAGTCATCCCTCTCCACAAAGGAGGAGCGACTACAGACCCTTAGAACTATCTCCCCATTAGCCTGATGAGTCTGATATGCAAAGCTATGGAATGCATCATCATGGACCTAATAAACAAGGATATAGGGAATCTCCAAACTCTGGATCCTACACAGTTTGGTTTTGTGAAGGGTAGAGCATGCCTGCTCAACCTGGTCGACTTCTTTGAGTCAGTCACCAGAGCTGTGGATGAAGGCAAGGTGGTTCTTACAGCCTACCTTGATCTGTCCAAGGCCTTTCATACCATTCCCCACTCAGGAATCATAGAAGAACTCACTAAACTCAGCATCAACCCCAATATCACTAAGTGGGTTGCAAACTGGCTCACAGAGAGAACCCACAGTGTGAAAATAGCAGACCAGTCACGAGTGGAGTCCCACAGGGTTCAGTCCTGGGTCCTCTCCTGTTTAGTATCTACTTCTCTGAAGCCCAGGCCAACACAAAGGGACTCTGGCTGACAAAGTTTGCAGACAATTGCAAGTTGGAAGCTATTATTAACTCCCCAAGTGATGTTGATATCCTGCAGAAAGGCCTCACTGAGACCAACAACTGGTGTCAGAACCATGGCCTTAAGCTCAATGCCAAAAAATGTGTCGTCATCCCCTTTGGGAAAAAACTCAGTTCCAATGAATTACCACATCGATGGTAGTCCACTGAACAGAGAAGGTGTTACAAGGGATCTGGGAACACAGGCTGACAGCAACCTCTCTTTTGACCACCACATTGCCACTGTGGTCAGAAAGTCCTTCTATGTGGCACATCTCATTACTAAGGGTTTTGCATCCAGGAAGAAAGAGGTCATTGTCTCCCTCTTCTCTTCTCTCATTAGGCCAGTCATTGAGTACAATGCCCCATTTGGCATGTACCTCACTAAACACCTGCAACAACTGGAGAGGCTGTAAAAGTACCTCACAAAGATCATCCTAGGGCTTAAACAGTTGTCCTATATGGATAGACTCAAAAAACTCCAACTATTCTCTGCCTCATATAACCTACTTAGAGGTGATCTCTGCTTGACTTACAAAGCCATGTCTGACCCAGCTCTGTTAGAAATGCTATATCTAAAGAGATCCCAGTCCCTCTGCACTACATGCTCCAGAGACCTCTACCTCATTACCACAATCAACAGAACATGCTGAGGGGACAGGTTCATAATCCAGAGACCGCCTATGCTATGGAATAGACTTCCCATACATGTCAAACAGAGCACCTCACTGGCCCTCTTCAACAGAAATCTTGATGAGTGGATGGGAAATAGAAAATTCACCCCGGGGATCACTCCAGTGGTTCTACTCGACAGAAGCACTGGGAACTAATGTCGGGTGTCACGATGCCAGGGTAATCCTATGGGCTAGGCTTGTAAAGGCTGCAGGGCCATTAGCCTAGTACACACCTATGAATGAGACAACAATCTAAAATAACAAATCTGGAGAAGGTTGTGAAAATGCAAGGTGAAAAACTGAATTAAAAAAGTCATGCTTGGCAGAACATGCATTTCATTGGAATGACTGAGAATGCAGAACCAGAGTTAAAATATTTTGTACTGAACGTGTTTAAAGAAGGACTTATGTTCCCCAAAGAGAAGGATGTGGAAATTGAGGTATCTCACAGGGTTGGATGATGCAGAGGGAATAACTGGCTGTCATAGCATATACTTGCCAACCTACATACCTACAGGGACAAATAGTAAATTTTGGTACAGGTAAGACAAATAAAAGACGTTCATCAAAACTGTAGAAAGCTACTCTGAAAGCAAAGCTGGAGAATACTTGTGAAACAAGTTTAGGAGTTGAAGGCACTGGAGGGTAAGAACATGGATTTGTTACTCAGCTGCCATAACTGTGTTTGGAGAAGGAGGGAGATAGGATAATTTCATACTGGGGCGTCACCAAATTGCTTGCAGAGAAAGAAAACTAATCAAAAGATTCTTGCAGTACTACAGCCGTAATTTTAATTGCTCAGCAAAGAAAGACTGGGCAGTCAGTAGAAAATGTTCTTGAGGACAGGATCAGTCAGGTCCTGCCTCACATCAAGCACAAGCTCACCAATAAGGAATAAACCATGAGCTGTTGGAAAGGAGAGACGAACAGAGGAGGAATTCAACTTCATGGAGGAGCAGGCACAGTGAACTCATAGGTGGATAAGCTCCATAAGAAAAACGCAGCATGAGGAGACTGAAGTATGGAATCTCTGAGAGATGGATGTAAGAGTCTTCTCAGAGCCACAGTGCATGAAGTAGGTAGATGGTGAAACAGAGAGAGGAGCTAGAGTAGTGACCACAATGGCAGGAGAAAGGAAAGGTTGCAAAAAGCCATCTCCCAAACATTCAGGAGATGGAGAGGAGTACTGTTGGAGTAAAAGGGGAGCTCCACAGGCAGGATCCGTCAAAGCAGAAGAGATGCTTGCAGTGTAGTGGCACAAAGGATGGAAGGGATACACATAAGTATTAAGGACAAAGGAACACAAAGGTGAAAAAATGCTTATTTTGCAACAGTCTTTAATCTGGCTTTGCAGGACTAGTGTGCATATGTGTGTGTGTGTGTGTGTGTGTGTGTGTGTGTGTGTGTGTGTGTGTGTGTGTGTGTGTGTGTGTGTTTGTATGTGAACTAAGAAGAAATACTTTGGCCACTGTTTATTGTGTGAAACAAACTTGAAATATGAGACTTCAGTCATTATTTATTATTAATTCTTTGATACCGACACATGAGTATGAACTCAATATTGTTATAATTGTTGGATTTGGGGTATGTCTGCAGATATAAATGACTAAGCTGATAAAGTTAAACAGTCATTAGAATGTCTTTGTAGAACTAGTGTTCATGTGTTTAAAGCAAGGTGGAATACTTTACTTCTGTTATTTTTATAACAGTCAGATGTGATGTGTACTCAGTCAATTTAGTGGCCATAATTCTTGAGTACAGATATTGGTGGATTACAATGCCAATAGCATGAGTTGTCTTTTATGGTTGAAATGCTCTGAAATGGGGACTTTTGTCATTATTTGTTTCACTGTTTACTGGAAAAAATGTTCAAAATTACAAATTTAAACAAATGTTGCTGTATTAAAAAACAAGAAATATAATTGAAAACAATAAGGAAGATGAACCAAAGAATACATTCATTTATGCATGATCATAAAAATGTATGTTGGAGGGGCCCATGGTTTGAAAGCAGCCCAGGTGGGGATCAAGGTACACTTAATCTGGCACTGGCCAGTTGCATTTTCAGTGAGTGTGAGCTTCAGGGGAAGAAAAGTTTACTTTACTATTGTTCATGCTAAGTCTGACTACAGGAAATGTTTACTTTTTCCAATGTGCAACTGTTTTGTTTTGTTTAACAAATTGCCATCAGTGAGTGTGCTATACATTTTGAAATACAAGTTTTAAATGGAATCCACATTTTTATAATCACTGCAAAAGTAAAGAAGAAAATAGTATGCACACTGACAATCTTAACAGCATTTGGTATAAGTGGGGGGAGTCACGTAATGCAACATTACAATGGCTGCAAGAGCAGGGTGCTGGTCCAAGTATGCACACTGACAGTCTTAACAGCATTTGGTATAAGTGGGGGGAGTCACGTAATGCAACATTACAATGGCTGCAAGAGCAGGGTGCTGGTCCAAGTGTGCACACTGACAGTCTTAACAGCATTTGGTATAAGTGGGGGGAGTCACGTAATGCAATATTACAATGGCTGCAAGAGCAGGGTGCTGGTCCAAGTGTGCACAATGACAGTCTTAACAGCATTTGGTATAAGTGGGGGGAGTCACGTAATGCAACATTACAATGGCTGCAAGAGAAGGGTGCTGGTCCAAATATGCACACTGACAGTCTTAAAAGCATTTGGTATAAGTGGGGGGAGTCACGTAATGCAACATTACAATGGCTGCAAGAGCAGGGTGCTGGTCCAAGTATGCACATTGACAGTCTTAACAGCATCTGGTATATGTGGGGGGAGTCACGTAATGCAACATTACAATGGCTGCAAGAGGAGGTTGCTGGTCCAAGTATGCACACCGACAGTCTTAACAGCATTTGGTATAAGTGGGGGGAGTCACGTAATGCAACATTACAATGGCTGCAAGAGCAGGGTGCTGGTCCAAGTATGCACACTGACAGTCTTAACAGCATTTGGTATAAGTGGGGGGAGTCACATAATGCAACATTACAATGGCTGCAAGAGGAGGGTGCTGGTCCAAGTATGCACACTGACAGTCTTAACAGCATTTGATATAAGTGGGGGGAGTCACGTAATGCAACATTACAATGGCTGCAAGAGCAGGGTGCTGGTCCAAGTGTGCACACTGACAGTCTTAGCATTTGGTATAAGTGGGGGGAGTCACGTAATGCAACATTACAATGGCTGCAAGAGCAGGGTGCTGGTCCAAATGTGCACACTGACAGTCTTAACAGCATTTGGTATAAGTGGGGGGAGTCATGTAATGCAACATTACAATGGCTGCAAGAGGAGGGTGCTGGTCCAAGTATGCACACTGACAGTCTTAACAGCATTTGGTATAAGTGGGGGGAGTCACGTAATGCAACATTACAATGGCTGCAAGAGCAGGGTGCTGGTCCAAGTGTGCACACTGACAGTTTTAACAGCATTTGGTATAAGTGGGGGGGAGTCACGTAATGCAACATTACAATCGCTGCAAGAGCAGGGTGCTGGTCCAAGTGTGCACACTGACAGTCTTAACAGCATTTGGTATAAGTGGGGGGAGTCACGTCATGCAACATTACAATGGCTGCAAGAGCAGGGTGCTGGTCCAAGTGTGCACACTGACAGTCTTAACAGCATTTGGTATAAGTGGGGGGTGTCACGTAATGCAACATTACAATGGCTGCAAGAGGAGGGTGCTGGTCCAAGTATGCACACCGACAGTCTTAACAGCATTTGGTATAAGTGGGGGAGTCACGTAATGCAACATTACAATGGCTGCAAGAGCAGGGTGCTGGTCCAAGTATGCACAATGACAGTCTTAACAGCATTTGGTATAAGTGGGGGGAGTCACGTAATGCAATATTACAATGGCTGCAAGAGCAGGGTGCTGGTCCAAGTTTGCACACTGACAGTCTTAACAGCATTTGGTATAAGTGGGGGGAGTCACGTAATGCAACATTACAATGGCTGCAAGAGGAGGGTGCTGGTCCAAGTATGCACACTGACAGTCTTAACAGCATTTGGTATAAGTGGGGGGAGTCACGTAATGCAACATTACAATGGCTGCAAGAGGAGGGTGCTGGTCCAAGTATGCACACTGACAGTCTTAACAGCATTTGATATAAGTGGGGGGAGTCA
Organism: Protopterus annectens; assembly: GCF_019279795.1. Classification (NCBI taxonomy): domain Eukaryota; kingdom Metazoa; phylum Chordata; order Ceratodontiformes; family Protopteridae; genus Protopterus; species Protopterus annectens. The sequence continues at coordinate 1,973,697,683 of NC_056726.1, forward strand.
CGTAATGCAACATTACAATGGCTGCAAGAGCAGGGTGCTGGTCCAAGTGTGCACACTGACAGTCTTAACAGCATTTGGTATAAGTGGGGGGAGTCACGTAATGCAACATTAGAATGGCTGCAAGAGCAGGGTGCTGGTCCAAGTGTGCACACTGACAGTCTTAACAGCATTTGGTATAAGTGGGGGGGAGTCACGTAATGCAACATTAGAATGGCTGCAAGAGCAGGGTGCTGGTCCAAGTATGCACACTGACAGTCTTAACAGCATTTGGTATAAGTGGGGGGGGTCACGTAATGCAACATTACAATGGCTGCAAGAGCAGGGTGCTGGTCCAAGTATGCACACTGACAGTCTTAACAGCATTTGATATAAGTGGGGGGAGTCACGTAATGCAACATTACAATGGCTGCAAGAGCAGGGTGCTGGTCCAAGTGTGCACACTGACAGTCTTAACAGCATTTGGTATAAGTGGGGGGAGTCACGTAATGCAACATTACAATGGCTGCAAGAGCAGGGTGCTGGTCCAAGTATGCACACTGACAGTCTTAACAGCATTTGGTATAAGTGGGGGGAGTCACGTAATGCAACATTACAATGGCTGCAAGAGCAGGGTGCTGGTCCAAGTATGCACACTGGCAGTCTTAACAGCATTTGGTATAAGTGGGAGGAGTCACGTAATGCAACATTAGAATGGCTGCAAGACCGGGATGCTGGTCCAAGTATGCACACTGACAGTCTTAACAGCATTTGGTATAAGTGGGGGGAGTCACGTAATGCAACATTACAATGGCTGCAAGAGCAGGGTGCTGGTCCAAGTGTGCACACTGACAGTCTTAACAGCATTTGGTATAAGTGGGAGGAGTCACGTAATGCAACATTACAATGGCTGCAAGAGGAGGGTGCCGGTCCAAGTATGCACACTGACAGTCTTATCAGCGTTTGGTATAAGTGGGGGGAGTCACGTAATGCAACATTACAATGGCTGCAAGAGGAGAGTGCTGGTCCAAGTATGCACACTGACAGTCTTAACAGCATTTGGTATAAGTGGGGGGAGTCACGTAATGCAACATTAGAATGGCTGCAAGAGGAGGGTGCTGGTCCAAGTATGCACACTGACAGTCTTAACAGCATTTGGTATAAGTGGGGGGAGTCACGTAATGCAACATTAGAATGGCTGTAAGAGCAGGGTGCTGGTCCAAGTGTGCACACTGACAGTATTAACAGCATTTGGTATAAGTGGGGGGAGTCACGTAATGCAACATTAGAATGGCTGCAAGAGCAGGGTGCTGGTCCAAGTATGCACACTGACAGTCTTGACAGCATTTGGTATAAGTGGGGGGAGTCACGTAATGCAACATTAGAATGGCTGCAAGAGGAGGGTGCTGGTCCAAGTATGCACACTGACAGTGTTAACAGCATTTGGTATAATTGGGGGGAGTCACGTAATGCAACATTAGAATAGCTGCAAGAGCAGGGTGCTGGTCCAAGTGTGCACACTGACAGTCTTAACAGCATTTATTTTATTTTATTTTACATTTGTTGAGGTCTTGCTGGATACATGTCCTTTTTCAGTAGAGGCCCGGGGAGAAAAGCTCCAAGAAGAAGAGAAGATACAATTCATATACGTACAGAAGTAAATGTTATTAACATATAGACGCAAAAAAAAAAACAGTTGGCTTTACATACTGTTGAATAACAGGCACAGAGCTTATATAGATAATCTAACATGGTTACATTGTGCAGCCTTGAGGGAAAATTGTTAACTCCGGGATGGGAAGAGGCTTAGGTGGTCCGGGACATTTGGAGTTAGTCTGGTTTAGTACAGGGGCATAGCCAGTGGGACTTAAGGAATTCTTTGAGGTGATTTTTGAATTGATTAAGCGAGGTCATGAGCCTTAGGTTGTTTGGGAGGGAATTCCAGAGCTTTCCAATGGAATTGGCATAGAGAGCATCACCTCCAGAGTTGTTAGATTTAACGGTCTGTACCTGGACACTTTTAGATGATCTGAGGCAGGTTAGGTTGGAGTAGGGGGTAAGTATTTTGCTCAGTGAGGGGGTTTTGTCTGGTTGGTTAATTATTTTAAATGCCTCAGTGATTTGGTTGAGTTTGAGAATATTGGGGAATTCTAACCATTCAAGTGTCTTTAGGTTTAGGCAGTGGTGGGTACGATAAGGCATTCCTGTTATGAATCTGGCTATATGGTTATAGGCTGTAGAGAGTTTATTGAGCTCTCTCTTGTTGAGGAATGAAAGTATCGGGGAGGCATATAGGAGGGTGGAGAGGAGATGAGTGCGAGCAATAGTTAGTTTGGTGTGTGGAGTTAAGAAGTTCTTTATTCTATACATGGAGCCGAGTTTCTTGTTTACAGACTTAATGGTTAGGCTGACGAGCATATCAAATTTAAGCTTGTGGTCAATGGTCACACCTAGTAGTTTGGTGTAGGAGACAGGCTCTATGATGGTGCCATTGGTGGAAATCACGTGGAAGATTGTGTTATTGGCATTTGGAGGTTCTTTTCCTTGGGAGGTAGATACAGAGGGGAAAAATAGTAGTAACTTGGTTTTAGTAGGATTAAGTATGAGTTTTAATTCAGAGAACCATTTTTCAACTATAGTAAAACAATACTGGGTTGTAGCTTGGAGTTTGGTGAGAGAGACGTCGGAGCAGATCAGGGTGGAGTCATCTGCATATTGAATGCAGGTGGCTTTGGGGATGACTGAGTGAAGATCATTTATGAAGACAGAGAAGAGAAGGGGACCGAGTATAGAGCCCTGGGGAACACCAATATTATTGGGCAGTAGGTCAGATAGCCTGTTTTGCCACCCGACAGCTTGTTTTCTACCAGAGAGGTAAGCTTTAAACCAACTTATAGTTAGGTTGCTAAGATGTAGGGTTTCCAGGGTGTGGAGCAGATGCTGGTGATTGACCATGTCGAAGGCTTTCGATAGGTCAAGAAAGAGAGCGGAGGATATTAATTTATTATTGCGGTTGTTATTGACTGAGTCAACAAAGGAGAGAAGGGCAGTGGTTGTGCTATGATGGGGGCGAAAACCATGTTGGGTGTTGGACAAGAGACTATTAAGGGTAAGGTGGTTTAGGAGTTGTTTGTGAACACACCGTTCCATAATTTTGGCTAGTGGAGACAGTATTGCTATGGGTCTGTAGTTGGATGTATCCGTGGAGGTCCCTCCTTTGTGAAGAGGGATGATATAAGAGATTTTCCAAATAGAGGGAATGGTAGCTTCAGTTATGGTTCTGTTAATCAAGATTGATATGGGATAGGCTATGGTATCTGACGCTATTTGTAAGTATTCAGCTGGGAGTTGGTCAGCCGCCAGGGTGGTAGGTTTGAGTTTTTTCAAAAGAGTACGAATATAGGAGGTAGATATTGGTTGTAAGTTAAAGGAGGGGTGAGCTGGGTCATTAGTTAAAGTTACAGATGAGGGAGTAGAGGTAAGCTGACTGGCTAGGGACTGAATGGTCTCGGTAAAAAAAGAGTTAAAAGTGTTGGCTATTTCTTCTGGATCTTTCCCAATGAGTTTCTCAGGGGTGGGGGTGGTAGATTTGCCAGGATGGAGGAGGTTATTAAATCCAGCCCAAAATTGCTTTGGGGTATGCTGATGTTTATCCTGGAGGTGACAGAAATATTGTTTTTATCTGTAGTAATGGCTGCTTTTTTGGTATAAGTGGGGGGAGTCACGTAATGCAACATTAGAATGGCTGCAAGAGGAGGGTGCTGGTCCAAGTATGCACACTGACAGTCTTAACAGCATTTGGTATAAGTGGGGGGAGTCACGTAATGCAACATTACAATGGCTGCAAGAGGAGGGTGCTGGTCCAAGTGTGCACACTGACAGTCTTAACAGCATTTGGTATAAGTGGGGGGGAGTCACGTAATGCAACGTTAAAATGGCTGCAAGAGGAGGGTGCTGCTCCATTACCCTACCTAGGGCCCCATCTGACCATGATCTGACTCTGTCTAGGAGGGGTGATTGTGAGAAGGGAAGTTTGAACAAGGGATCATACCTAGAATCAAAATGATGCTGCAGTCAGCTGGCACATTGTCAGGATAGTGTGGGACAGAAGAATGCTAAAGAAGTTGAAAAATAAGGTATATGAAACAGTTTGTTTGTTTGTTTGTTTATATTTGATGGAATGCACTAATCTCCATGCAGTTTTTTGGAATCAGCCTAGGAGTAGTTAGGCAATGGAAGCTAAGGGAATCAAACCTTGCACCACTGGACAACAGAAAACAGCTCGTTAACAGCTCCTTAATCATGTAAGCCAACTGCCAGACAGTGGTGTGATTAGTGCTTCTGTGTGGTACAGAAATGTGGGCAGTGAAGAGAGAGCAGTTAAAGAAGCTTGAGGTGATGGAGATGAAGTACCTGGTATGGGTACTGGTATTCACACTGGGGGGCAGATGAAGAAATGAGAACATCACAGCTGAAGCCACAGTAGTGCCAGTTGCAGAGAATAGTAATGAGTGCAGCTTACAGATGTGCAGCCACATATGCAGAAAAGCAGAAAACAATTTGGTGAGGAAGATATGGGACAGAAAGGAAAAAGGCAAGAGGAATGAGGATTTCCATCCAAAAGATGGATGGATTGTGTCAGACAAGACCTGCAATAGTGAAGCATGACTGTTAAAGAATGTAGGAGATGGCAACAGTGTTCACAACATCTCATACAGATGTAGAAAATGGGAAGGGAGTTGATAATGAAGATGATTCTAATATAATGATAGCATCTAGGAAAAACAAACTGTTTGTAGGGAAATCACATAATCTGTGAATGACAGAATACTTGTGTAAAATATAGGTTCATAGGTTCATAGATTAGTACTAGACTAACTGCTCTTGCAAGTCATTTTAAGCCTAGCCGGTTATCCCTTGTGAGACTCAAACCCTGCACCTTGTGTTTGTAAGGCAAACACCTTAACCATTAGGCCACCGTCCTTGGGGAAGCTGGGAAAATATATGGAGGAAGAGTCACAGGTAGCTCTCCTGTACAACTTAGCAAGCAGAATGGATGTACTTTTAGTCTAATAAGATCTAGAGAGTCAGGTTACAGATGTTGAGATATCAGAAATATATAAGGAGGGTAGCTGGAAGGAGGGTGGTGAGATGAGGGAAAATCATGACAGGCAGTGGTACAGAAGGAGGCAGGAAAACAAGGAGATGGAAAATTTGGAGAATGAGCTTGGCAATATAAACTAATATTTGAGAAGGGGAAAGGCTGATAAGGAAGAACTGAGAAAGAAGCAAATTTCAGAGACGATTAAGTTGGGAGCAATATAATATCACCCATTGAAATAGAAAATTGATATTAGAAAGGATACTGCTGAATAATAGGGAAAGACCAGGAAGAACATCACCAATGACGTTAAGTCCAGAATGAGCAGGGCAGAGAATGGTATGCCCAAAATCAGAGAAAGAAAGAAAGATGATGGTAAATGGAGAGGTAGGTATTAAAGGTGTTCTGGAAATTCTGTGTTGGACCATGCACAGAGCAGGAACACAAAGGTATAGCAATACAGGGATGAGAGAATAACACTAACTTGATACATTTGGTTATCATTCAGGAGGAATAATTATGTTACTTGATAGGGAGACAAAGGTGGAAGAATTATATTTGGCATACACAGTGGGGGGGGGGGGCTTGATGGGTATCCACTTGAATTCTACAACTGGGAGGAAATATTAAGAAAACACTAACAGAATATCAAATGATAGAGGACATTGAGGTCTTACCTCCATCAATGAAGAAAGCTCTAAGGAGCAGGGACGGAGTGGAATCAGGGAATTACAGGCCTATATGTCTGATAAATGTTGATGCTAATATTTTAGCAAACAGTCTGTCTGAAAGATTTGGTAAGGTCCTGCCAAGGATTATCCAGAGAGGTCAAAACAGATTCATAAAAGAAAGGAAGAAATTCTAACGAGATATGATTCAAAACGTTTCACTCTCTTGTGAACGCTAAATGCAGTAAGGATGATGGCTACACCAGTAGCTTGTCATGTGTTAAGGAATCTTCCAATCAAGCCAGATAAAAAGGGGTGATTAGAAATCCAGAAAATCAACAGAGACCTAGTCAGAGAAGGAGAAATGTAAGAGTATAATAAAAGGAAGGCTAAGACAGAAGTAGAGGATGGGGTGTGACATATCCACCAAAATATGCACTAGGCCTCAGTGTAACCGAGTGTTTAGAACAATGTGGGGTAATGCAAAGTGAAAGAGAAGAGAAGAGAAGTGAAAAGGGGTTATAAGAGATAAGGGATCAACATAAAATGGAAACCGTTCTATAAGAAGATTCAAACAGCTGTGGGGAACATGAAATGGGGAATATGAAATGGGGAATGGAAGAAGAATCATCACTCTATGTAAATGAAAGATGGCACATGAGGAAGTATGGAGAGAATGTGGAATACAAGGAGGAAAGGATGTAACAAGGCAGAAGGAAATGGGATATGCATTACATAAAGACAGATTTTATTGGTGAGATGAATGTAACTTAATCAGAAAATATGAATTTGCTCAATGCGCAATTTGTAGTGGAGAGAGTAATATAAGTAATAGCACCAGAGTAAGGGCAGTTTAATAACTGTATCAGAGGGGCCTTGCCCTGCACTGCCCCAGTAGAGACTGGCCCATGATCTTGAGGATCACTCTGTACATGTGGAGTTGTCTTGGCAATGTGCACATGAACAAAACTTGGGACTCGTCTTCATTATCTTACAATTGTTTGATGACAAAATGAAACTATACGGTTAAGGTGCTTACCTTACAGACACAAGGTGCAGGGTTTGATTCTCACAGGGGGTAATTGGCTAGGCTTGAAATGGCCCACAAGGGCAATTAGTCTAGTACTAACCTATAAACCTATACGCCTGTATAATCTGCCATGTAATGCATTCAGTATTGTGCCTTCCTTCCATTCTTCTCTTCCCTGCTCACCTCTTCAACACCTTTTTCTTACCCTCTTAAATGCCTTAGTACTTTCCATTTGTAGTACCTTTTCTAGTAGCACATTCTGTGGTTACACAATCCTGTCAATGAAGAAGAAGTTTTACAAAGCCTAGTACTGACTGGTCCCTGGGACTTTTTCCTCACTTCCACGTGCCCTTCCTGCTCTGGACTGTCTTCTTCAATTCTCTCTGTCATGACCCTGTGCACCCATATCCTGCCCCCACCCCCATCTTCAGGATTTTGGTGAGCAGAATTTTATCGTCTGTAGCCTCTGGTTATACCCATTCTCTCCATCCCACACTCTAATTGCTTTCCTCTGAACCCAGTCTGGTGTTTGTCCCTTTGTATGGACTTCAGAAATGCACACAATGTTAAAGGAATGGCTTAACTGAGGTTCAGAAGAGCAGAAACACTATCTCTTTTGCTTCTGGAGTGTTCTCTTTGCTGCTGTCACTATTTTTTTCCTTCTGTTACTGGTGGTCTAGTCCAGACATAATCAGTAACCTCAGAGTCTTTCTGCACTGTTGTTATCAATTTCATTTCACCAGCTAGTACCCCACATTAGGGTTATTGTGGCCTACGAGCAGCGCTCTGTACTTTTGTATGGTAAGGTCCATTTAGTTTTCCCTCTCCTAGCCCTTCCTCAGACTCTTTCTCCACTAGTTGACTGCTGCACATATCTTTATGCCAGCAGTGAAGAGGCTGATTCTGTTCTCATTCTACTTAGGTATGAGTGAAACACACACCAAAGTGTACTGGACCCAAGGTTTACCCCTACTGTAGCCCACTAATTACTCTACTTATTCCAGATAATCCCCCTTTCCAGAACTTTCTACTCCTACTCTTCAACTATGCTGCAGTCTAGCTTCTTAATCTGTTCTGCACCCAGCTCCTTTACTTTCTTTCAACAATTGTCAGTGAAAGACCAGGTGAAAAGGCTTGGTAAAGATCTACTAGTACTATATCCCACCCTTAAAACAGGAACAGGTGTGAATGACAGATATTTCCAGAAATTAACCCATCTTCAGTGTGTTTTCCTTAGTCTGTTGCTCTGTAAGAAAACTACTGCCATCCCCACATGATTCCCTCAGTGACTCTCTGTCACTGCTGCTAGGTAACTTGTTTGTATTTTCCTTATTATCTCTGATGGTCTAATTTTAGAGGGGTATGACACATGTTGTCTTCCAGTCTGTGGGCAATTATACGGTGGACAATGACCATTTGACAATCTCTGTTAGACGCATCTTACCCAGTGGGGGTATGTAGCCCATGGAGTCTCCATGTTTTGCCTGCTTCACAGAAGTCAGTTCCGTCCCTAATGCCTCCTTTTCGGCTCGCTCCTCTGTTGTCCTTACCGTGTTTTGTTGCTCTTTGTCTTGTTTCCTTTTACTGTGCATGATCACCTTCAAAGCCCTCTCTTCCACCTTCTATATACTGTATCTTTTGCCCTAATCAACAACTTTACACTCCCATAGGTACATTCCTTTTTGCCACTTCTGCCTCCTTCTTAAATAATTTTTCATATCCCGTTTATTTCTCTGAAGTCAAGGCCAATGTCAAGGGCCTCTTTTTGACCAAATTTGCAGACAATTGCAAATTAGGAGACATTGTAGAATCCCCCAACACTATTGTTTTCCAGGAAGGACTGACACAGACAAATAAGTTATGTCAGAGCCATGGGCTAAAACTAAATGCCAAGAATTGCATAATAGTACCCTTCAGGGAGTCATGTATCCGCTTGTAAGTATTATATTGACAAGAGTCAACCCAGTAGTCAGGGACTTGGCGACACACGTAGACAGTAATGTAGCCTTTGACCATCATGTGTCTACAGTATTTGGGAAATCATTTTATGTTGTGCAACTTATAAACAGAGACATGGCATTTATGTCCTAGGAGGTCATTGTTCCCCTGTATTCAGCACTCATCAGACCTATCATTATATACAATTCCCCCTTTGGTATGTACCTAACCAGGCACATCCAACAACTGGAAAATCCACAGAGGTTCCTTACTAAAATAAGACAGGGCATACGTAATATGCCCAATGCAGGCTAACTCAAAGCTCTATCCCTGTATTCTGTCTCCTACAGGCAACTGATGGGAGATCTATACCTGGCATACAAGGCATTGTCAGACCCCACCCTGCTGGACCTGCTACATATCTGCAAAACAAACATCACCAGCATTACCCAATCTAAAGACTATAAATAGGACCTGCTGGATAGATAGTTATGTATCCCAGAGACAACCCCTTCTCTGGAACAGGCTCCTATCCATGTGAAGTAGAGTTCCTCCCTAACCCAGTTCAAGTGTAACTCAGACAATTGGATGGGGAACAGTAAAGTCATCCCTGTTTTTGCACCTGTGCCTCTATTGGACACAAACAGCCTGTAAATCATTCATCTTCCAGGCCCCTACTTGTAAATATTTCATTTCCCAAGCCCCCGCTTACACTAATCAAGGGTACCAGAACTTGTCAGACATTTGGGATGAATGGCTAGGCTTAAAAAGCCCCTATTGATTGTTAGCATAGTACAATCTATGAACCTAATACCTCCATTCTAAATAAACCAGAAAGTAAAACAAGGCTATCTATAACTCTAGCTTTTATTTATTCTTTTTATATTTTCCATACAATGTCATTTCCATGTTTACTTCCTTAAAATAAATATTTCTTAAAAATGCCAACAAAGAAAAACATACCGAGCAGAACACGGCAGGCACTCAATTATAAAGTTGTTAAAAGCTAAATGGCTCTGCTATTTAAAAACTGCAGTTTTATTAAAATATAAGTGCTTTTGCAAATTCTATTTGCTTCATCAGATCATACACTAATAAAAAACATCATAGTCTAAATAATACATTCAATCACCTCCACAATCAGCTGTAGCCAATCAATGTAAAAGCATTTCCAGTTGCTAGGTAACAGCAAATAAGAGCATATTAGGTGAAACAATCAATGCCAGACAAACATCAAAATAACTAAGAAAATGTATATAAAACATGGGTCTACTTCACATAATCGAGCACCCAAATGTTCAACTTTCATATGGCCGAGACCATATGATCAAACATTTGAATGTTCGAAAATGTGAAAAAAAAACAAAAAAAAAGAACTAAGCAGTGCTAGCAGGGGGGAAGCCCCCCTGCCCCCCACACCCCCACTATTTAAATATACCAACTCCAATATAGCACTACATTGCAGTAAAGGGAGATCTTCCCGTTCCGCGCTCTATGGAGATCCCCATTCAGACAGTTCAAACTTTTAAAAGTTCAATAATATGGTCACAGCCATATGAAAGTCGAGGTTTTCAGAGTTCGACCTTCTGAAGGGGACCCATAAAAAATATATATAAAAAACATATGGAAAATCCCTGAATTAATAATACCATATTTCCTAGCTGACCGTGCTTTTAGAACAGGCTGAACTGATATATGATCATTTAAGCCTGATCCTTGATGTGCCCTTAACCTAAGGATCCATCTTAACTCAGCTTGTTGTGTAGCATTTACAATATCATCCCTCCTAACACCTTCACATACAGTATCTAAGACTAGAAACTTAAATTTTATGTCCTTCGCCCTATTCATTTATATGTTTCGCAATGGCACTATAATGCATACCTTTACGGGCACAATATAAATAATCCAGTATTCTCTCTCGTAGGTATCTATTAATTTTGCCTCCACAAAATGAATGACAAAATAAACACTGAGCCAGATAAACTAAATTTCTAGCATTACAATCAGCTCCTACTTCCAATGTAAACTCTTGATTACCTTGAGGTTCTCTAAAGGTGGAAGACTCATCAATAAATGTGCAAAATAACATGCATTGTATGAGTGCCTGCTGTGTTCTGCTTGGTACGTTTTTCTTTGCTGGTGTTTCTTTTTGCTACCTTGCAGTTTATCTCCTTGGGTATTGTATTTTATTTTATTTCTTAAAATTAGCATTTTATTTCCAAAAGTAATTTTTCTTCTTCTTCTTCTTTTGGCTTTTCCTGGTTAGGGGCTGCCACAGTGGAACAACGGTCCACAGAACGATTAGCAGTGTAGTTTTACAGTGTCAGTTGCCAGCCTGGCACCCAACCTACCACAAAAGGCACACACATGCAGACCTAGGGCCAATTTAGAGTGTCCAATCCACCTACAGCATGTCATTGGGATGTTGGAGGAAAACAGAACAGTCAGAGGAAACCCACACGACCACGGGGAGGACATGCAGACTCTGCACAGAAGGCATCCCAGCCAAGAATCAAACTGGAGAACCTCTTAGTGTGAAGTGGCAATGCTAAGCACTTCACCACCGTGGCAGCCCTTTTTCCCCAAAAGTTGTATTTTATTATAATATAAGAAAACATGTTCAGCAGTTTCCTCCACTCCATGCCTTAACAAACTTAGTCATACTTCACATCATTTTTTATTTTATTAGCTCCTTAAATGGTAACCTAGCTAAAGATAGTTTACAAAGAAAAGCATAGCATTCCACAATCTCTGTATAATTTCTCTGTCTCCATAACACACACACACACACACACACACACACACACACACACACACACACACACACACACACACACACACACATATATACATATATATATATATGTATATATGTCTCCATAACACATATACTTTTTCTCTTCTTTTAGTATTTCCAACCATTAGCTACATAATATTCTTGCATAATTTCTTTATGGCATATTTTCTCTGTCTGTTCTTCTCATATCTATGTTTAATTTCAGTGAAAATATCTGTTAATATTCATTTACATGGCATTTACCTATTCCTTTCTTCTTTTTCCCCAACTCAAACAAGTTTCCCATATTCTTTGTACATTTTATACAATGTCTGCATTAGCACTGTTTCATTTTCCATGTAAACATTTTTTACATAAAAATAAATGTAAGAATGGTAAAAATGTGTTTTTTTTTTCTTTAGTGTTGTTTATTCTTCTTTTTCATAATGGGTTTTGATCTAGACTGCACAAAAGTCTAAAAATTAATTCTGCTACTTATTTTTCATTGCTCATTTCTAAAGCACATACACTTCAATGATAGCTCATTGTACCCATTAACACATCATTTATTAAATACAGTTTATTTCCAAATGATAAAAGAAAACAATTTGGGAATGCTATTTCTTTCATGTTATTTAATTTAGTCACCCATTCTCTCTTCATACTAATTTTTCTACCAAACACGATCACCAGCACTGATGTATCTTTGAAACATAAAACTTGTCCATCAGATCTACATTCATTAACTGAAACTTTACCTTCTTTATTACCTTTTTCATCCAGGTCTTATTCATAATATTATCTGCGAAAGACCTTCTGCAACCTTCCATCTTTACAATTCATTTAATACTTTAAAAAAATAATTTCTTTCCTCATCCTGTCAAAATCTGATAAAATCAAAGAAAGAGCAATATAGTCCTGGAGTTAGAATGCCTGTTAACATATTTCAAAACCAAATTTAATGTTTACAGTGATATTTCATTCTTCATATCTTCTTTCTGCTTTTCAAGTGTACTTTACTTTCTGCATCGACTGTAAGTGAACTATTTTGTTTGCATATGTCTCCTTTAACTGCTCATTCACTATCTGAATAATCTTCTTTTCGCTACATCATACCTTCCTATCGATATCTTTCAATCTATCTATAACTATATCCTCCATTTAACCTTTTCTCTAATGAGGTCACACTCTTCTTTTTTATCTTTCAGAAAATCTTGTCTCCCAGTTATTTATCTCATTTTCTCCCTATTACTCTCATAGAGTTTTTTTTTTTGGGCGGCCACGGTGGTGCAGTGGTTAGCATTGTCACCTCACAGCAAGATGTTCTCCGGTTCGATCCTTGGCTGGGGTGCCTTCTGTGCGGAGTCTGCATGTCTTCCCTGTGGTCGCGTGGGTTTCCTCCAGGTGCTCCGGTTTCCTCCCACATCCCAAAGACATGCAGTAGGTGGATTGGACACTCTAAATTGGCCCTAGGTGTGAGTGCATGTGTGTGTGTGCCTTCTGTGGAAGGTTGGCCGCCGGGCTGGCAACTCGACACTGTAAAACTCCACTGCCGATCATGAGCGGACAGGTGATCCACTGTGGCGACCCCTAACCGGGAAAAGCCGAAAGAAGAAGAAGACTCTCATAGAGTTTTTCTGTCTGTCTTTCTACCTCTAAGGTCTGTATCACTGAGCTCTAATAACTAATATTGCTCATTGGCTAACTCTGTTTCTTAAATTTACATGGCTATTTTTTCAACCCTACACAATCTATTACTTCCTTTAAAAGCTACCTTTTACTTACTCTATAAAGTATTAGACTTTATGACTAGCAATTGCTTTCAGCAAAATTCACGTCATTACTTCTAGAAAACGTGACAGTCATTTATCCTTTTCCCTGTCATCATTATATCGCTGTCTCCCCCAGTTATTGTAATGGTTGCTGCTGTGTACAGTGATTTTTTTTGTGTGTTTGTAATTTTTATCGTCTCTGTAAAATTAATCTCTGTAACCAGTGTCTATGTATACTAATCATGCACATATGTAATAATGCTTCTTGGAGCTTTTCTCACTGGGCTTCCACTGAAAATAGGCTTCAACCCAGTGAGCATCCAAATAATTCTTTGAAGGTGTGAGGAGTGAAGAGACATTCCTCCAAACCAAGTAAGTAGATGCATCACAGCGAGAGCTGTAACAAGTTTGATTGTCGATAAACATGGCATAGTTCTTACCATGCCTATTGCCAACAGACTGGTCAGGTGAGAGGTAAGATCAGATCACAGCTCCACAGTGATAGGTGTTAGGTACAGTTTGTTGAATTAGGGTCCTGGAAAGTGAATGGATTGGTGCAGCGAGGTTAGTTTAATGGGCTACCACTAGAGGTTACTGAAGGTGCAGGGTTTGTTTTGTGCAGAGGTTAATTAGGAAGTAATACGAGGTTTGAAGATACCTGCCTAAAGGGGTGGTGATGGGGTATTAAAAGTAAGAGTTAATGTTGGTGCAGGGATTGTTAATAGAAGGAGGTAGGCCAGTTTGTAAGGCTGGACAGTGAAAATCCAAGGCACATTAAGATAATAAGTAAAGAGGCATGAAAAATATATATATACTTGTTTTCCCGCCTTTTTAAGCAAGTATAGTCCAGTTTTCAGGTTAGTGATGAATTCAGGGCTGTGTTAAAAGTTTTTGTGTTTGCCCATACCTTACTTGGATAGAAGGAAGTTTCTCTGTTCACTGTGAGAGAGGGAGCTTTGAGCAGCCTATCTGTCCCTGGAGGAGTGGTTGCAGCCCAGAAATTAGTAGCTTATTGGCCATTTTGGGCTAATTTCTATCTCTTTCATTTCCCTGCTATAAAACCCGTATTTGCGCAGTTTTGCGTGCCGGGCAGTGCCAGTTAGCTAGGGTATAACTATTCCCAGCTCCACAAAGTCTACTCTTCAACTTTTCCCGTGGAACTAGACAAACTTTCAACTTAAGCACTCAAACCATTCACTTCTCATACCGGCACTTACTCAAAACTCATAGCAAGCACTAATAAACCTTAGCACTAGACCCCTTCCTATACTTTAGAGATGGACAAGGGTCTCTCTTCGACCTCACCAGCCAATCAGTAAAACAGTTCACTGTACCTATCCAGGCATGTCCAAAGGGAAGTTTCAGGCGTACTCTCCAGTCCAAATGGTGAATCTGGGTATTTTGAGGCAATGTTACAATTGCCTCATGTACACAGACAACCCTCTCCTCCTTCCACCAAACACTAATACATGCGAGAGATGCAATCATACAGCCAAACAGGAGGCTAAGCTCTCTCAACCCAAGACTGGACCAGGCAGTCAAGAGGAGAAGGGAATTACTTGCATCACACCACCAGTCTCACATAGATCTATGAAACCAGCACCGGCAAAAACACACATAAATACATGAAAACATACTCAGAGGCTCTAAATAAAAATCTGCAGAAGCAAAAGAGACCTCCAAAGCAGACATCCAAGCAACCTCCACCCCCAACACAAACCATGAAACACATACTTCACAAAACCAGTCTTCCACACAATCACAGCCCTTAAGGCAAAATAACATACCCAACACACTAGTGATAGGTGACTCTATAGTCAGGCACACTGATGTTCCACTCACTAGGCTGAACAAGGAGAAGGTTACTGTTAGCTCCCTGTCAGGTGCCAGGATCCGCCACATAACACAAGCACACAGGTCACTCCAGAATAAGTACAAATATGACTCTGTCATTGTCCATTTTGGTGAGAATGACCTGAGCCGTACCTCCCTGGACTACATGAAAAGAGATATGGAGGAGCTCTCTAATCACATAGCCCAGGCCGGTATGACCCTGACTCTGAGTAGCATCCTGTCTTCACCAAGAATGATACCATGGTAAAGAGAAAAAAAAAATCAATTTCATCAATTGGCTAAGCTTCTGGTGTCATTCAAAGGGGATCCAGTGTCTGTCATCCTGGGATGACATGCTCGACAATCCATGCTGCTTCGCTAGAGATGGCTTGCACCTGTCACCCTTAGGCTTTCGAATACTGGCCAAGGCTCTTGCTACTCCCATAGTGCCTTTTTTAGGCAAGGCTGAAAAGACAAACCCACCACCATAAATAGCACAAGTAACAAAAAACTGAGGGTAATGCTACTCAATACCAGAAGTCTAAACCTCATAATGCATGCACTAGAGGCACTCCTCAGTATGGAGAAAATTGATATATGTGCAGTAACAGAAACCTGGTTTAAGGCTCCAGAGAGCACCCCAGCACTACCAGGCTACAACTCATACCATACATTTTGGCCACAAAACCCGGACCAAAATACAAAAGGCGGGGGAGTATCCATATTTATCAAGGATACCCACACCTCCAGGTTAGTGGCACAGCACGATGCTTGAGAGATCATCCACGTGCAACTAACAATGGGCAAAACTGCTATTCAAATTATAGCTTGCTACAGATCACCCTCCATGTCCCAGGACCCCGACTCCGCATTCCTGGAAACAATGAGAAACATAAAGGTCCTACCAAACACCCTGATATTGGGTGATTTCAGTTACCCAAACATTAACTGGGAGAACTACTCAAGTACAAACTCCCTTGCCCAACATTTCCTAGAATTTATAAACTCAAACGCCCTGGATTAACTGGTCAACACCCCCACCAGAGGTGACAACATATTGGACCTGGTCATCACCAACATGGGCAACCGGTGTTCCACACCGGAGGTCAACTTCTCACTGCTTAGATCTGACCATAAACTAATCACTCTGGATATCCACATTCCGCCACCACCCCCGGTCAAAGAAACCACCGTGAAAAACTTTTGAAAAGCAAACTTCACATTACTTAAAACCGAGGTGGGAAGTTTCAAAGCCCCCATGCTAAAGGATAACACTGTCCAAGCTGCAAAATCCTTTACTAATGCACTCTACGGGCACCTACAAGAATGTGTGGATCATGCTATCCCAAACAAAACCAAGACTCACTCCTCCAAGAAAAGGAAGCCAGTCTGGTGGACCCCTGCCATAAACAAGCTATACAATAGAAGGAGGAAACTAGTACAGAAAAGAGTAAAATCTCAAGAAGGGAAGACATCCCTGATCAGTTTCAGCAAGAAACTACGTTCCCTCATAAAATCATCCAAGGCTAGCTTTGAAAGAAAAATTGCCATGGACTCCAAAGATAACCACAAGGCATTCTTTAGCTATGTCAAGAATCTAAGTGGCAATTCTCAGATCTGCCACTTAGAATGGCACAAAATACACTGAACCGAACAATATAGCCAACATCCTGGCAGACAGGTTCAGTGCAAACTTCACCCCCCCCTCACCCCCAAAAGGGCCCATAACTATACCAGAAGAATATAGTGCCCCTGAAATCAAAGACACTCAGGTTAAAACAGCCCTCTCCAAAGCCAAAAACACAGCATCAGTGGGACAGGATGATGTCTTGGGCTGCGTCATACACAAGCTCAAAGATGAACTAACCCCCTCACCTAAACACATTGTTTAAACTCAGCCTCTCCACAGGCTATGTGCCCACAGAGTGGTGCACAGCAATGGTTATTCCACTCCACAAAGGTGGAGCCACAACGGACCCTGGGAACTATCGCCCTATGAGCCTGATTAGCTTGGTCTGCAAAGCTATGGAGTGCATCATCATGGATCTCATTAACAGAGACATTGGAAACCTCCAAACACTGGACCCTACCCAGTTCGGCTTTGTTAAGGGCAGATCATGCCTCCTAAACCTGGTGGACTTCTTTGAGACAGTTACCAAGTCTATAGATGAGGGAAAGGTGGTCCACACAGCCTACCTAGACCTTGCAAAGACCTTCAACACCATTCCCCACACAGGTATTATAGACAAGCTCACCAGCCTGAACATAACCCCCTACATCACGCGATGGGTTGCCAACTGGCTCACGGACAGAACCCACATGGTAAGAGTTGCAGGAGCTAGGTCTGACTCTAAACCGGTTACAAGTGGTGTTCCCCAGAACTCAGTCCTAGGACCCCTCCTGTTCGGCATATACTTCTCAGAGGTACAGGCAAGTACAGGAGGACTATGGCTGACGAAGTTCGCAGACGACTGCAAACTAGGGGCTATAATTGACTCTCCGGCTGATACAGACATCCTCCAAAAGGGTCTCACTGAGACAGATACCTGGTGTCAAAACCATGGCCTCAAGCTAAATGCCAAAAAGTGCATAGTCATCCCCTTTGGAAAAAACAAAGTACCCACAAACAACCACATAGGTGGTAGCCCCCTAAATACGGAAGACATAATAAGGGATCTGGGGACCCAAGAAGATAGTAACCTCTCCTTTGATAATCACATTGCCGAAGTGGTTAGAAAATCCTTCTATGTGGCCCACCTAATCACAAAAAGGGTTTGCATCCAGATCGAAAGAGGTCATTGGGCCCCTGTATGCATCACTCATCAGACCCATCATAGAGTAAAATGCCCCATTTGGGATTTACCTTACAAGACACCTGCAACAACTGGAAAGACCACAGAAGTACCTCACCAAGAGGATCACTGGCCTCAAGCAGATGCCCTATGCAGCTCGACTGAAGAAACTCCAGCTGTACTCGGTTGCATACCGTCTACTCAGAGGTGATCTCTGCTTGACATACAAGGCCATGTCCAACCCAGAATTGATGGACATGCTTCGCCTAAAGAAAACCATATCCCCTCGAGCCACATGCTCCAGGGATCTAAACCTAACCACAACAATAAATAGGATGTGCTGGAGGGATAGATTCCTGTCCCAGAGACTTCCCATGCTCTGGAACAAGATTCCAATCTACATTAGGCAGAGCTCCTCGCTAACCCTCTTTAAGAGAAACCTTGATGAGTGGCTGGGAAACAGAAAGTTTACTCCAGGGATCACTTCAATGGCTGTGCTGGACAGAGGCACAGGGAACTAATCAAAGGGGGCGGCAAAAGCCAACACATTCCGGCTAGGCTTATAAATGCCTTCAGGCAGATAGCCTAGTACCTACCTATGAACCTATAAAAATAGTTTGAGAATGGATAATTAACCAGAAAAAGTGTATGATCCAAAGATGGACTGGTAGCAGCAAAGTCTAGGAGTGGAAACAGTCTACTGACAGACAAGGCAAAAGGCAGTGGTCTGGCAAGAGCACATGTTTGATAGTATGAACCATCTATATGGTAAGCAGTACAATAGCAGAAGAGTACAGAGACCAGTGAGTAGCATTAACATAGGAAATTACCTTGTAAAAGCAGTAAACCTGCAAACAAGAGGTGCATAGCAAAGAACAGTAAAGTGCAAAAGAGAGTACAATTACTGGGAACAATGCAAAAAGAGAGTACAATTACTGGGAACAATGCAAAAAGAGAGTACAATTACTGGGAACAATGCAAAAAGAGAGTACAATTACTGGGAACAATGCAAAAAGAGAGTACAATTACTGGGAACAATGCAAAAAGAGAGTACAATTACTGGGAACAATGCAAAAAGAGAGTACAATTACTGGGAACAATGCAAAAGAGAGTACAATTACTGGGAACAATGCAAAAGAGAGTACAATTACTGGGAACAATGCAAAAAGAGAGTACAATTACTGGGAACAATGCAAAAAGAGAGTACAATTACTGGGAACAATGCAAAAAGAGAGTACAATTACTGGGAACAATGCAAAAAGAGAGTACAATTACTGGGAACAATGCAAAAAGAGAGTCCAATTACTGGGAACAATGCAAAAAGAGAGTACAATTACTGGGAACAATGCAAAAACAAGTGATTTTAACCACAGGCATCAAATTAATGGCAGGGAACTGTTCAACAGTGATCCTGTTAAGATGGAACAATAATGGAATAATAATAAACACAACAATATTTGTACATAAAAACAGTACAAAAGCAGACAACTAAGCAAGATGTAGCAAATGTATAAAGGAGTAAAACTGAACCGGCAGTTAATCCAATAATGTTAATCAGTAAAAATGCAAAACAGTACAACAGCAGAGGACAGCACAACAAATAGACACTCTAGGAATGAGTAACAGAAGTGCAACAAAATTACATATTCCTATCAGGTAAAAAAGGATATGTTATTTCCTCCTGGTTCCTTGTTGAAGAAGAGGCACACCTAGTAGCTGGTACTTACCAGAAGGCAGACTAAAAGTAAGAGGCTGACAAGCTGCTGTGTGCTGCGCTTCATACAGCTGATCTGAACTCTGTAAACAAAGGAGCTTCATACAAGAATCTCTTGCTCTTTTCTCTTGTGGTTTATGCAAGTATGCACAGTAGTCCACTGTTCAGCAGAAATGAATGCAGAGATCCATAACAGTCCCTTATTTATAACACAAACAATTTAGAGGAAATAGGCATCACTAAATAAGAGAACAGTCACAGGAACAGCCCAAAGTAAAACAGCAGGGAAAAACATTCAGGTGTCAAAAAGGGTTTGTCAGTGGAATCTTTTACTCCTTCCTTCCCTCTTTATTATGTGCTACACAAGTATGTATAGTGGTCTGCAGCTCCGCAGAGTAAACACTGAGATGCATAGCAGTTCTCTGTTTATAACAGCAGGGGTCAAGCTGAAGTAGGAATCTGTTAATTAAAAACAACCACTGGAATGGCCCATACCAAAACAGCAGAGAGAGAGAGAGAGAGAGAGAGAGATGGAAACTGCTGCACCTCTCCCCAGAAACAGTTAGCAGTAATAGTTTCAGTTCAGTTTCAGACAAATAGGCCCTGGAGCTTATTTCAGGTATAGTGGTCTGAACACAGATAACAAAAAAGGTGTGATAGTTGATAATCCTCCTCCTTCCTTATCATGGTTTCATAGATCATTACTAAGTTGTTGACAAGGCAGAACACAGTACTTGCCCTACAGGTTTGTTTGGTCAAAGTGGGATGAATGTACTATTTCCCCATCCATCATCCAGCCATTAATTTAGACTGTGGTTGAAGATGGTTAACTAACTACTTGTGAAGGAGCAATCTGTTTCAGATAAAATTAATGAAATGGGTAAGTTATCTGTCCCGGCAGGTTATGTGTATGCTTTGGTGTAGGTTTAGGTTGCTTGAATTTGGGTAAGAAATTACACAGAGCAGAGTCATTTGAGGCCCTGTAGGCCAGACATAGATCACTCCTTAAGAGCCTGTGTGGGACAGAAAAGAGAGGCAGATCTTTAACACAGTCATTGTAGTGCATGAAATTCACGCCCATTAATTCTTTATTGACAAAACAATGACATTTCTCATACTGAGTCATGTGTTTGGATAGGTACATACCAAATGGCACATCATATTCTATTAAGTGCCTAATAAGGAAGGAGTAGTGAGATATGTTAACATCTTTGGTTCTAGAATATATGTCTTTGGTGATTAGTTAGGTCAGGTAAAGGGACTTTCTAACAGTAGTAAATGTAGGATGGCTGAAAGGGACTTCATTCCCCACAAAAGTGCCAAAGTCCCTGATGACTGTGTCATGTTTGTAGGAGGGTGTCATTTATGTGGTAGACGAACATGTTACCCTTTTTACCAAATGACACAATACTACACTTTCTGAGATTTAAATTTAGACCATGGTCCTGCCACCGTTTTTTTTTTTTTGTATGCGTTAATCTGTCTAGTAGGAACTTTGTGTCTTCCTGAGGGGTGATGATATACTCATCTGCAGACTTGGACAGGAAAAAAAAAACTTATATTACCCTTGACATCAGGGAAGAAAATACCAAATGGGAATGGCCCCAGCACTGAGCCCCAGGGGCCCTACTAGTAGGTCTTTTAATACATTGTCTGCCCCACTTCTGATTTGCTAGGTTCTGTTTTTGATCCAGTTTCCTCCTCAGCAAGTTGCAATAAGGATTTGCATTTAATCTGATTAGTTGTGTATATTACCACTGTGTGAAATACTGCCAGAGACCTTAGTAGGTCGCTGCAAGCTGTGTACACTGATTTGCCATCATCCAATGCCTTAGTAGCTTTTTCTAAAAAAGTTAACTAGATTAAATAAGCAAGATATTTTCATTATGAACCCCAGACTGGTTTAGGTCAAGGAATTATTGTCTACAAATATCAGCATTAATTATTTTCATAATGATGAATGCCTTTGCCTAGCAGAATAGCCTTATTAGTCTATAGTTGTCAGAACCAGTTGTGGGACCTCCCTTGTGGTGAGGGATAGCAGGCATTCTTCAAATCTTTGGTATGAAATTAAGTGAGAAGCTGAAGTTGAATAGATTTAGGAGTACATTAATGAAACTTTGCTTCAAACTGATAAGAAAGCACACTGACATATTCCATACTGACAAATACTGGACTCCCTTGGAATGACACCAGTGATTTAACCAGTTTATCGTCATCATCAACTCCTTTTCCCATTTGTACATGGGTCAAGGTATTGCATCAACTGAGGCTTCTTCTCTCAGTTAAGAGCCATCTTCCTACCTTATTTAGCAGTTATGCCCAGCTGCTGGGTCTGTATTAGAAGACCGAAAGTTTAAAATTGCGAGTGCTCTAAAGAGCCCCAACTGCCGCAGGTCTTGACTCACATAAACCACCCATTTCTTCACCTGGGTCTTCATTTCCTCTTTCCTTCTTTGTTTATCCAAAATCTGATTGGCCAAATTGGCTTCTGCTTTCCTGCACATATGAATAAACTTCTGTAATCTGTTCTCTTTAACGTTTACTGCAACCTGAGTTACTTTGGCTTCTATGCTGGTGTCCTCATTTTTCATCTATCCCACAGTGCATGTGCCCTACTGTATATCTCAGGCACCTCATCTCCATCACCTCAAACTTCTTAAACTGCTCGGCCTGGGATTTAATGGCATACAGGAGCACTGGCTGACCAGTGTTTTGGACATCTTACTTTTCTGCTTCATTGGCATTCTTCTGTCATACATTAAACAAGACATTTTGTGCCAGTTGGCCACAATGTGTCTGATTCTAACTTTGACCTCCTCATTCAAACTTCCCTTCTCTTCAGCTATACTGCCCAGATACTTGAAACTGTTAACATGTTCCTCTGTTTTCTTTTTATTTTTCAGATTATTTTGATTTCCCCAATTTTTTTTACCATGACCACTATCTTGTCTGTACTCACTTTCTTCCAGTGTGTCTACAGATTTACATTCCAGTCTGATATCATTTGAAATACACATTGGGAGGGTGGCCTAATGGCCTAATGGTTAAGGTGTTTGCCTTGCAAGCACAAGGTACAGGGTTTGAGTCTCACAGGGGCTAATTGGCTAGGCTTAAAATGGCTCACAAGGGCAGTTAGCTTAGTACAATCTATGAACCTATGAACCTATGAACCTTCCCCCACTAGAAACCCCGCTGTGAGTCCAAATACTGCTAATGCCAAATACTGCTAATGCCTGTGACACTGGATCCTTGAACCTAGTCCATTAATTCAGTCAGTGTTTCTGTGATTTCAAACTATCACAGGCCTGACCAAATTAGCTTTCTTTGGACATTATCATATGTCTTCTCAAAGTCTAGAAATGTCTAGGTGGACTCACATCTCATCTTCATCTTTGCTACCCTATCTGACTTACACTCCTGAGTGTGCCGTCCTTTGGATGAGACATTAAACCGAGGTCCCATCTGCTTGAGTTGGAAATAGCTCAAGTGGATGTAAGAGACCCCACCATGACACCCATCAAAAAGAGAAGGAGTCCTTTATTTTGCACAAAATAAAGACTTACTATTTACATATTTACAAAATGTACATATTTACAGCCACACACACACACACACACATATATATATATATATATATATATATATATATATATATATATATATATATATATATATATATTTATATATATATATATACACAGTTCTATTTTTTCCTACTATTTATCATTTTCCTTATAACATCCTCAGTGTTATTCTTCCATAACCGACTCCCACTCCTCCTTTTACAACCACAATCTAACTTTTCACAATATATCTGCCAAAATCCATTTCCTGTTAAACAAAATAAATTCTTATCTATCCTTCTCAGGCATTCTCTCCTCTTGTTGTTATACTAGCCATGCACAATCATATTCAACTTACGTCATTATTTATTTTATTTTATTTATTTAACATTTGTTAACTGGGAAAGTCCGAATAGGACATAGCCTATTTTCAGTGGAGGCCTAGGGAGAAATGCTGCAGATGCATGTCTTTGGAATGTGGGAGGAAACCTGCACAGAATGCATCCCAGCTGAGAACTGAACCAGAGAAGCTCTTGCTGTGAAGAGACAACGTTAACCACTGCACTACTGCACCACTAGAAGTAAACAAATAAAATAAAATAATATCCATACACAATCATATTCATATTTAACTTATGTCATTAATATTCTCAAAAAGTTTTCTTCACACAACTGTTTCCAGTTTCACCACTCTTTTACATTTTAAAAAAACATGATTTGGTGTCTCTTCCTCCCCACAAAATAAACACATTCTTCCAACTTTCTTTTTATTCCCCTTTACTGGTAACTTATTTATTAAGAGTCTCCAAAGGAAATCCTGACACTCTACTATCTTGATACAAGATTCTTTTTCCTTACTTTAATGGTTTAATCACCTCTTCTTGTAAATTTTTCCAAGGATTTTTATAATAATATTGTTACATCACATTATTATACCACATCCTTCTATCTTTCTCTATATCATCAAGCTTTATTTTCCAAGTAATAATTTTTTCTTGATAATTTTTAATTCCTTCATTTACATGTTCTTTTCTCATTTCTCATCATCTCCCAGAATGTTTTCATATTTAAACATTCTCACTATAAATTGCTCAATATCTTCCTCTACCCACTCTAACATTCTATACGAATGTAAAGAAGCAGGATAATCACCTGGATTTAGTAACCCCAATCCCAATTTGTCTTTACTCACATACAAAACACTTCTTTTCAATAGGTTTAATCTTGAATCCCATACAAAACAAACAAAAAAAAAAAAACAAGTGCACAATTTCCTTTTCATATTTTTCTTAGAGCATATAAACATTTGACTTGTATGTTGTTTTCCCCTTAATACAGAATTCACCAGATAAAACGTTTTCCTGAATGCTAATTTAAACGTCCTCCACTGAAGACATATATCTTTCATTTCTTTTATCAAACACTCCCATTGCATCATAACTGCATAATTTTCCCAAATGTTATCCCTAGCAAAGACACTTTCTTCATTGAAAAATACTCCCCCATACCATTTTCACCACATTACCCAAACCCTTAGTTTAATCCTTATTTAAAGTCAATCCGATTTCATTTAAACATCCATTCAAACAAGCAAGCACTTCACTCATCCATATTTTGCTCTTAGCAAGTACAGCTATATCATCTGCATATGTCAAAACTACTGGAGTCACCACCTCTTTTTTTCACATATCTAGCGTCTTTCATTTTTGAAGCTACATCACTCATTATCAAATTCATTACCAGTGCTAACAGTATTCCACTTCACGTATATTTCTTTACACAGCCACCCATTGACTAACTCGTTCACTCTATTATTTCGATATGCTGACATACACACTCTCATAATTCTATTACCTATTCCAAACTTCTCCATAACATACTACAAAAAATCATGTCTTGTTGTATCAAATGCTTTGCTAACATCAACTACCATAAGTTGCACATGCTCAGTTTTACTTATAATTCATCTATCTATCCATCCACAACCGCTTTTCCCTTTTTTTTTTTTTTTGCACATTGGGTTGGGGTGTCACTTCAACAGTAACAATCATCTATATCCAAAGTTTATTTGTAACAGCATCCAGAATTTCTCTCACAACCAATAACAATTTGTGTCATTCCTTCCCTTTTATACCACATACTTTCTACCATAATATCCCCTTCCATTCCTCTCTATATTATTCTCATAAAAATATAATCCATCTTATTTAATGTTATGGGTCTCCATTTTTTATTTCATTCTTCTCATATATCTATCATATAAAATCCCACTACATGACTCTTCATAAACAAACCCTTCTTTCAACCATTCAATCAGCTGATTTATGAAGTACTGTTTTTGCCAGTCCATGAATTTTTTGTACATTATGTATCCTATGCCATCTGAGCCTGATATAGAATGAAAATTTAGTTTCCTAAGTCCTTCATCCAGTTCACTAATTTTTTTACTTTCCATTCTTTCTCCTATTTTGCTTCTTTTTACTTCTATACATATTTCCCCATGTTGTACTACAATGCTTATAATTTGCCCTTGTGTTCTTTTTACATCCCCTTTTACATTTTTCATTTTCCCTCATTATACTATATCAACCGTTAGTGTTTTACCCAAGTATGGAGATACCTCCTCCCTTTCTGTTGTAAATAACAGTAAAGCCTTAATTCTTCTCATTTCTTTATACATTTATTTTCTATATCATAATACTCCCTCATATTATTCTCTAAATTCTCTATTTCTATACATTTTCACATACTTCACTGTCTCTCCCTTTATTACCTCATCCTGATATTGAAAAAAAAAGCAAACAATTTTATACCTCTTTTTAAATTCAATCCACCATTCACACCAATTTTTATAGAAGTCCTTCATGGTTGTATGGTCCTTCCCTAACTGCAATATTTCCCACACTCCAATTTCATTGCATAAATTCTCATTTTTTTCTTTTTATTCTCTTTCCTATTTTAACATAGTCCTTTTCTTCCATCACCTCCATCCATATTGCTAACTGGTCTGAAAAACCTGTCACAACTGTATCACTATCGTGTTACCCCAGTCCTTTTGATAATACAAAATAAACAATTTCAGATCCAAGTGCCCCTTCTGTAAATCCATTGACTTTTTTTCCAGACAACTTATTTACCACATTTTATCACTTCCTGCATTTTTATATCTTTCTCTTTCTTTTACATTTTCCCCTTAAATCATAAATAAAGTCCCATGCAATTATAATTTTCATGTTTACCACCACAGTCTAATATTTTCCTGAAGCAGAGTCTCTCTTTCCTTGCTAGTTATATATGCACATAATGCTATAGTTTTATAAAATGTTCTCTCCGCCTCACCTCCACAACAGTTAATCTTCTCATCCTTACCAAAGTTACATCTAGTATTTTTTCATTTTTTTGTACAACACAGCCATTCTAGAACAATGTTCTTTTAATAAGTTCCATATTATATTTCTACCCCACAATTATTCTGTTTGGAGTCTTTCTTTACTTGTCAGGCATCTTACAGCCTCTAACAGAATGACATCCACATTACATTTAGCACACCATTTCACTATCTGTATCCTTCTTACAGTGTTAATAATGTTCCCATTTCTTGAAAGTACTCTAAAATTGTTGATTTTCCTTATTTTTAAGTTAAAATTTTAAATTGTTTTTTCCTTATTTTTACTCTTTCCCCAAATTAATATTTTTTCTGGGTTTATGTACAAATAATCCATGATCCTTGGAATCAGATTTTTCACTGACTGGAACTTCAGAAATATTCGTATCAATTCCTTCTCCTGACTTCCCTTCTGCATGCTCTCTTTCTTCTCCTTTTCCCTCCATATTTTCTCTTTTTCTATAGTTTATTCTTCTTCAGCTAGTCCACCCTCTACCCAGCCTCCTGCTGTCCTTCATCATGTTTTTTTTCTCGTTGTCCCCCTCTTTTCATTGTTTACTGTTTGATCTTGACAATCCACCCGAAAGTGTCCCTTTTTTGCACAGCCTGCATTCAGGCACACACCTTCTTGTTGTATGTCCTTTCATCTCACACTGGTTATACTGTACCTTGTCACAATAATTAAATGAGAAGAGGTCCCACAAAAGAAACATGATTTTGTCTGGCCAGCATATCTTACTGCCTTCTATGACCAACCAAAAAATAAAACTTGGCAAGAGTTTGTTTTTCTCCCACATTTCTAAACAGCTTCTAACCTCCACCCTCCATTCTATAAGTTTCTCTCAACTTTAACTTTCATAGTATTATCAACAATTTCACACAGACCCTGCATGCATTTTTTAACATTGTCTTTTTTTCAGTTCATCAGTTCTAAACTGCAAAGTAAGATTTTTTTAACATTTAAGTTACTACCAGAAAACAAATAATTGTTCCATGGATAAATGTATTTCTGTTTGTTACACAGTTCCAGAAATGTAATCATCAGTCCATCAGTTTCAAATGTTAAGTCATAAAAAGTCTATGCCCCAATATGCATGAAAGATGGAATGTCCAGAACTTTAAAACCTAGACTAGTTGACAAATTGTCCCGTACTTCTTCTCACAACTGGTCTTCTCTTCTTTTTAAAAACAGTTTTACTTACAGTTTTTGCTGCTCTCTTTTTTTGCCTGCTGTCACTGTTGCAAATGTTTCAGTTACTACATTGCCTGCTGCCACAAAATCAAACACCTTCTCAGTTTTTTGTTGCTTTCCTCTACTTTCTGTCACTGCTGCATTCTCTGTTGCCACATCACCTGGTAACTTTTCCACAGTACCATTCTCAGCTCTTCTGAACAAGTTATCTGCCATCTCATCCAATAGAACAGCAGAACTGTCACCTGGATCATCCTACTCCAGTGATGGTGAACCTATGAAACATGTGTCAAAGGTGACACATGCCACAATGTTTTGGATGACACGTCAGCAATTACCAACACTCAACTTACCAAAGGCACTGCTTTTGCATTCGTTGCTCATGTGAAGTGCACTGAATTATTTTGTGCCAGGAGCTTTTGACACGCCAAACGCAAAAGGTTCACCATAACTGTACTCAATTATTTTTAAAAGATCATCTGCAAGCCCTGTTGTTGCCAGTTCTGTTATCTGCATCATTTCAACAGACTTACTTACTTTCTTCTTCATGGACACAGCTAAATGCTGCTCATTTGTAACATCCACCACACAAGTTTCTTTGTTTACATTCTGAATCTCCATATCAAACAACATTGTCTCCAAATTCTCACTTTTCACCTTAAAACTCTCCATAGCTTTTCTCTTCTCCTGCATGCTGTTGCTTCCCTTAGGCCTCTTTCTTGCTGCTGTAGGAGCCCTCCTGTGTCATCTAGCAGCTCCAAAGAGAAGAAGAAGCCCCCCAATGTCCTAGCCAAATTTCCTAGCAATAGAAATACCACCCTGGATCTCCACTGAAAAGATGCTATTAGCCTAGTGGAGCTATCCTGGTCAATTAAGGATGGATGAATAAATAAATAAAAATGTCTGAAATGTTGTTGTAGAAAGCTGGGCAGAGAATGCTTGAATTGAAACTTCTGCGATGTTCCATTGGTGTTATGCGCTTCACTGACAACTAATGACATTCTACAGCCTAAGACTGTTATTGAAGAGGCCAGGAAGATGTAGAATCAAGATTGCCAGGTACCAGTCAACAAACATTAATAGTAATGGCAACAGTAGTTAGTGTATCTAAAATGTTATGCAAGCAAATAAAGTAAATGATAATCAGGTAAATACATCCCATTTCTTTTTCCCATTTTTATTCAATCAGCATTTCTTTCATTTCTACCATAAAAATGTCTTTATTGTTTAAAAGTAATATATAATATTTGTAATGGATAATACGTTCTCTGTATGGAATTAGAGTCAAGCTAGTCTGCAGAAGTAGCCAGTGACTATTAAATGCTTCATCCAATGCATAAGATATTATAGATGCAGATATAAAAATTCATCAGTCTGGAAGAATTTCATTCATCCATTTTCATCATTATGACATGTAGGACCTCAAGTTTTCCATGAAAAGAGTGGATGGAAGGTTATATATGTTGCTATTCAATTAACTTTTTAATTAAAGGAATGATACAGGTATCAAGGTAATTTCTGCTGGATTGGAAAATGGGGACTATTTTATTTATATTACATTTGTTCACCGGGATAGTCTGACCGGATACATGTCCATTTTCAGCGGAGGCCTGGGGAAAAAAGATCCACAAAGACAAACTTACATAGATTACACAGAAGTTAGCAAACAATTATAAAAACAAAGTGATTATATACAATGGGTTAGTAGTGTTCCCTAGTAGGGACTCACAATTGTCAGAGTGGAAGCAGAGCTTGGTGATGTAGTTACAAGTTATGATAATTGCAGAATATGCTTTTAGTTTATAACTTAATCAGGGTTGGTACATGGGCATAGCCAATTCACTGTGAGATACTGTTTGTGGTTTTTTTTGAAGAGACTTTTGGAGGATTGTAGGGTTATATACTTTGGCAACGAATTCCAGGTTTTGCCATTGAAGTTGGCAAACAGGGATTCACCAGCAAAGTTATTAGCTTTGTGGGTTTGGACCGGTAAGCAAACAGCACACCCAAATACTAATTTTTTGAAAATAGATAGATGCCAAACCTTCAGAGCAGCCAGCCAGAACTCTGCACTATACCCTTCATCAAGGATGTTATTTCCTTTTATCATCCCTTCTGAAAGACTGTCACATATACACAAATCAGCAAATTCCGACAGAGCAGACAAAAATGGAGAGCACATTTCTTCAGGCGGACATGACAGCTTTTCAGTTCCCTTGCCACTTTCTGGGGATTTTAACTGCTGCAGACCATGTTGTTCCAGAAGGGCTGGGGTACTGAGCAATAAGGGAGCCATTGCTTCTGATTTTCTTTTATCCATCTGGGATCTGGTGCACTGCAACCACAGGTTCCAAAGGAATTGGGGAATGGGGCAATATTCTGTGAGGGGGGCAAGAGCTGGGAAAGTAGAACTCATGACGGGTGGCACACTGCTGAGGAAGAATACCCCACAGAATGCAATAACAGCAGAGTTGCAAAAATATAATAACAGTATTAAACATACTTTGTATATATTATTCTTATGTTTACATTGCAGATGCCTTGCTCTGATTACAATAACACATTCTTATAAGAGCCACAAAGGAATAATTGATTTTTAGATAGAAATGGTTTGTGTGGCTTTGTGTGTGGGTGTATGTGAACGTTTGTGTGTTTGGCCGCTATGAGGGCCAAGCCTCATCCTCTTGGGTACATGGCCTAGGGTATAGAAACATTGCTGCATGCTACAGCATGTTGCAGCACACAGTGAGAAAGTGCAGTTGTGTACGTAAACCTTGCCTAACAGTAAATGTTTGAAAGATCATTGCTGCAGTATTGTAAGCTATTTGGGTGATATCCTGCATAGGATAGGATAGAACAGCCGGTTAGCTTCCAAAGCTTCGGTGCACTTTACAGGTGCCCAAACCATTAAACACAGTCTTGGGGTCCAAGCCCTTCAGTGCTTTCATGCTAACATAGACAGGGAAGCTGAGCCCTGAAAGTACAATGCTATGAGCAATAAAAAATAAGTGTCTGCACCCTGGCATAAACACCATATTAAAAAACAAAGGGGATGGAGGGAGGGAGTGGCTACTGCAGCAGTGATCATTTGAACACCTGCAGTTTTGGTAAGTTTACTTATACATTTGTACAATGTTCATCATGCT
Organism: Protopterus annectens; assembly: GCF_019279795.1. Taxonomy (NCBI): domain Eukaryota; kingdom Metazoa; phylum Chordata; order Ceratodontiformes; family Protopteridae; genus Protopterus; species Protopterus annectens. The sequence goes on from NC_056726.1 coordinate 1,973,728,575, forward strand.
GATCACTGCTGCAGTAACCTAAGCTATATGAGCAGATTACCACAGCTTACAAATTTTGGGAGGTGGAAGGAGAAGGATCCAGGAACCCCTGAAAAAAATATCCTAGCAAAGCCTGATCTAGACCAAGAGAAAGAATCAAGCTCACAATGGCTTGCAAAAGTATGTATATAGAGAACCAGGTAGCTACTTTTAAAATACCTCTGGAATCCAACCCTTACCAAAAAGCCACAGATGAAACAAAGGCCCTGATACTGTGGACCTTGACCCTGCCTAGAATAGTTTTGTTATGATGAGTAGAACAAAAGATAGTACCTGAGTTGTCTGCGAACATTCAAAGTATGGAGAATCATTTCATCTTAATTTTTAGTTCAGGAAAGAAAATTGGGAGATGAATAGATTTGCTTAAAGTAAACACGGATATCACTACAGACATACAAGAAAAATTAGTTCTCAAAGAAACCATGTCTCCGGTTGACTCACCATAATAGCTTGCAACTCAGATACCCTCCTTTCAGAGGTTAGAGCAATCAGTAAAGCAATTTTCCATGTTAAGAATCTCAAGTAAGCCAGATTAGCTGGTTCAAATGTTTCTCTAACACAAAATTAAGATCCTAAGGAGGGGGCACCAGTTTTCTTGGAGGCCTGTTATGGAAAACCCTCTTCAAAAACATTTAACATGATAATGCATTGAAAGAGGGGGATCCATGGGCAGACATGTTGAAATGGCCTATAAATGAACCTTGACAGAGGTGTAACAGAGGCCATAGGATAGCGACTCACACAAATATTGTAAAACCAGAGAAACACTAGTCCTGACTGGGTGCTGGTTATGTTGTTGGCACTGACTAGAAAACATTTTCCATTTGCTAATATGTGATTTTCTAGTACCAGGCTTTCTTGCCTCCATTTGCACCTGCTGCATGAACTTAGTAAACTAGTGACTAAAGGGAATTAAGACACTGTCATCCACCCAGTCAATTGAAGTTGATTGTGGCTGGGGTGTATCGCATGCCCCTGATCTTGTGTGAGTAGATCCATTTTGTGAGGAGCTTGTGGTAATTGCCCCTGCTGACCATTTCCAAAAGAAGGGAGAACCACTGTTGTCTAGGCCAAAAGGGAGTCACCACAATGATCTTGGGGGATTCCTTCTAAATCCTCAGAAATACCATGGCAATCAGTGGAAAGCATGCAAAAGCATACAAAAACATTCCTGTCCAAGGAAAGGAAAAGGCATCTGTCTTCCAGACCTTCTGGTCTTGGAGCAGAATCTTACCAGTTGATTGTTCACAGACGAGACAAATAGGTCTATTTGAGGAACTTTCCACAGATGGAGCAGATCTTGGAATACCCCCCGATCTAGTGTCCATTTTTGAAGTTCTTCCCTGGTCCTGCTCGGTTTGTCTACCACACAGTTTTGCTTTGATGGAATGTAGGATGCCTGTGGAGTGAGACTGTACAGTGAAGCTATATCGCAACCTAATATAGCTTGTTTGCAAACTGGTAAGACCTGGTTCCCCTTTCCTTGTTGATGTACCACAACTGTGGCATTGTCTGTGAGAACTTGAAGAGGTCTAGGGGACAAAAGATGATTCAGAAAGTTTAATACATTCATCAGGGCAGGCGTCTCTTTTATATTTTTGTGCTTGTATCTGTCTTTGGTATCCCACATACCTTTATTTATTTATTTTACATTTGTTGACCGGGCTAGTCTAGCTGGAGATATTTCCATTTTCAGTAGAGGCCCGGGGAGAAAAGCTCCACAGAAGTAAATACATGAAAGAAAACCAGCATAAGTAAAAATAAAAATTAGTAAAAAATTAGTAAAAAACTAACAAACTCTACAATTTAAAATTATTACTACATGAATTAAATACTACCAAACACAGTAACAGTTCAAAATAGTATTACACAAAGATAAAATACTTGTCTGAGAAAGATAACAAGGATAGGAGGTAAGAAAAAGAAGACAAAGTAGAGTACTAGGAATAAGGGAAGTTAATAAGGGATTAGTTTTGGAAAAGAGAACAAGTTAAGACAGTTAACAGGCAAAGAAGCATTAGGAAGATGAAGAAGGAAGAGAAAAAGAAAGCCAAGTGGAGGATAGTGTCACACGAGGAGTTAAGAGGTAGATTTAAAGTTGAGTAGTACAAGTGGAAAGTTAATCAGGTTTACTACAGGAACAAAGCCAGTGATTTTGGAAGTACAGTTTAATATTTTGTTTGAAGAGAGGCAATGATGTAATCATTGTTATGTCGCTAGGTAACAAATTCCATTTTGTACCTACTGAATTGGTGAATAGAGAGTCACCAGCAGTGTTATTTGATTTTATAGAACTAGCCAAGAGTTTACTAGAAGAGCGGAGGCAGTTAAGATTGTTATAGGGGATTAAGAGTTGTGAGAGTATAGGGGTGTTATTTGGTTGGTACGGTATTTTATGGGCAATAGTGAGTTGAGAGATTGCAAGATAGTTCTGAAACTCTAGCCAGCCTAGTAGTTTCAGGTTAAGACAGTGATGGGTTCTGTAGGGGTTACCAGTAGCGAAGCGGGCAATGTTATTATAGCAGGTTGCCAGTTTGTTGAGGTTGGTTTTCTTGAGGTTGGTAAAGATGGGTGAAGCATAAAGGAGAGTAGATATAAGGTGGGAGTGAGCAATCCTAGTTCTAGTTGATTGCGTAAGAAATGGCCTAATTCGATATAAGGATCCTATTTTTCTGTTTACTAGTTTTATGGTGTTGTTAATGTGTTGGTTGAAAGAGAGATTATTGTCAATGGTAATTCCTAAAAGTTTAGTTGTAGATTCAGGTGAGATGACAGTGGCACTGTTAGAAGAGATGGTGAAGTTTAAGGGGGAGGTCCTGGAAGTGGGGGTGAAGAGGAAAAGTTTAGTTTTTTTAGCATTTAGTAAGAGGGACCGACTGGAGAACCATGTTTTTACGGTATTAAAGATTTTTTGAGTAAGAGAGATAAGTTTGGGGTGGATGATGCTGAGCAGATGAGTGTAGAATCATCAGCATATTGAATGCAGGTTGCTTGAGGGATTATTGTTTGAAGATCATTAATGAAGAGGGAAAAGAGAAGTGGGCCAAGAATAGAGCCTTGTGGAACTCCGATAGAAACAGGCAATAGAGAAGAAATGTGGTTATTCCAAAGAACTGCTTGTTTTCTGTTTGTAGGATAGGAACTAAACCATTTAATGGCTTGGATATCATAAGAGAGGGATTCAAGAGTAGTAATTAATAAAGAGTGGTTGACCATATCGAATGCTTTAGAGAGGTCAATGAAGAGAGCAGAAGAGAGTAGGTTATTGTTATGGTTCTGATTGATGGTGTCTACAAAGGACAGCAGGGCAGTAGTAGTACTGTGATGCGGTCTAAAGCCATGTTGACAGTTTGCTATTATGTTGTGAAGAGAGAGATATTGTACAAGTTGATGATGGACACATTTCTCCATAATTTTAGCCAAAGGTGAGAGGAGAGCAATAGGTCTATAGTTAGAGTAGTCTATGGAGTTTCCACCTTTATGAAGTGGGATAATATGAGAGACCTTCCAGATATCTGGGATGGTTCCTTCTTTGATTGTCCTATTTATGAGAATAGATATAGGGTATGCGATAACCTTGGCAGCCTTTTGAAGAAAAAGTGAAGGGAGCTTATCAGCAGAGGGGGTACATGGTTTTAGTTTGAGAAGGAGTCTGTATATGTAAGATGTAGAGATAGGTTGTAGAGAGAAGTTAAAAGAAGAGTTTGTTAGGTTACTTGGTGGGTAGAAGTTGTTGGCATTAATTTGTTTAGCTAGAGCTTGTATAGTTTCAGTAAAGAAAGAGTTAAAAGCATCTGCAGTTTGTTGAGGGGTATCAGGGTCAGCATTATGTGGGGAAGGTGTTTTGGAAGTTCCTGGGGAGAGGAGTCTATTGACTGAAGACCCGAAAAGTTTATAATTGTTAAGATGAGTTTGTTGTAGTTCACAGTAGAATTTTATTTTATCAGTTATTATTGCCTTTTTAGTTAGATTTCTAAGCTGGCAGAAGTGAAGAAGATCAGGGTTATTTCTATGGGATCTCCATGTGGCCCAGACTTTATTTCTAGTGAGAATAAGTTTTTTGGTTTCATGGGAGAGCCAAGGGGCTGTATTAGATTTCATTCTAATAATACGTTCAGGAGCATGTATGTCAAGAATGGATAAAAAAGTTGTGTTAAAGTATAATACTGCATTTTCAAGAGGATGTGTTTTTAAGGGGTTCCAGTTACATGCACTAAGTTCAGTCTGAAACAGGTCTAAATTAAAATGTGTGATAGTGCGTATTTTTCTTATAATTGGCGGGTTTACACAATCAGCCTTTTCCCTTGTTATGAAAGTTAAGGAGTGATCACTGACATCATCTGGCAAGGTTCCTACTTTGTAAGTATTTTTGACTTTGTTTATAAGTATCCAGTCTAAAATGCTTTCTCTATTACTATGTTTGTTGAGCCTAGTAGTTGAGGTAATGGTTTGGGTAAAACCATGAAGGTTGATATGAGATGAAGGATTTTCAGCATTAATGCTATTCCAGTCTATGTTCAGGTCGCCTAGTATAATGGTTTCTTGGGGGTAAGTAGAAGATACCCAACTAAGATACTTTATCCCTTCGGAAACTACTCCCAAGCAAGGTACGAGGCATCTGTGGTGAATGACTGCTTGGGAGACCTGGATTCCTGGATTCAGGGAAATTTGCAGGCTCCACCAAATGATTTCTCTTCTGACAAACCTCATCACTAAGATTTGAAAAGACAATGTTGGTGTTGGGACCAAAGAGACTTCACTTCATGTGGTGTCTTGCCAGGGGTATCCTGAGAATCATAGATGCCAAGAGATCAGGGCCGGCCTTTGGTTAACTGGTGCCTTAGGCAAAAGGACTCCACAGTGCCCCCACCACTACCAGCCAGTGCCCTTCTTCTGGTCTACCTACACCATCCAGATTACTTTTTTCTTCCTTTTTCTCACAGTCTGTCTTACACTTCAGTTTTTCCTGTATTCATTCAACACATTTTAAAGAAACCATTTCTTTACTACAAAAAATAAACAAATAAATACTGGAAAAGCATCCCTGCTGCAGGAGTACCCTAGGTGACTGCCTAGTTGGCCAATGCCTAAGGCTGGCTATGCAAGAGATGCAAAATCCTGAGGTATTCCCTCTCAGTGACTGAAGTATGAGTGGAAAACCTTAGAAATAGTTCTAGATATATGTCTGTTTTTGCCAGTGGAAGAAAAGCACCTTGAAATGAGTCTAGGTGACACCCAAAGAACACAGTTCTAAGTGAAATCATCAAAAAAGAATTTTGAATGTTCTCTTGTAATCCCAGCTTGTGTGGGAGATCTCTGCAAACGTAAGCAGGTCATCTCAATATAGAACAGTGTGAATACCGTGTAGCCTGCAGTGAACTATTACTGGAGTTAGACACTTTGTGAGCACTCTTGGTGCAGTGGATGGTCCAAAGGGCAAGGCAGAGAACTGATAATGTGATCTGGATACACAAAACCTTAAGAAATGCCTGAAGTCTGGCTGAATCAAAATGTGATGATAAGCATCTTTTAAACCTAGTGTTACAGGAAACGGAAATGTGGAAGGAGAGGTTACAGGTTGTGAAATAACATCATTTTCAATTTGGGCTCTATCCCAAACAGGTTTAGGAAAGAAAGGTCCAAAACTGGTCTCAGAACATTTTCTTTCTTAATTTGGCACTAAAATCATCTTTAAATAAAAACATTTCCCAACCTCGAAAGGAGGAATTGGTTCTACCCTCTCTGAGTCAACATATGTTGAAGGACAGGGGGAAATATAACAGTGCTCTGGGGAATGAAGATTCACCCTCAGGATAGGAGGAAGCTATCTTTTGCCAAAGAGAAAAGTAGAGATTCAAAGGAAAATGGACTGCCAGGGTGGGATGTGGGTTAGGGGACAAGCTCCCTTAAATAGTCCTTATGACTTGTTGGATTGCCCTTAGTTTTGGAAAGTAGATGCATTCTTAGTTTTCCGTTTATGCTTGACAGGAAAAATGGGACTGACAGTGTTATCAATGGCAGAAGCAGCTTCCCCAGGTATGGGTACAACATTCTGACTAAACAGGGAAGCCTTCCTGATTTCCTCTCCCAGAACTGACAAGAATGGCTCTCCCAAAGGAAGAGCACAAGCTGACCATCAGTCCTTGCATGCCCAAATAGGAGTGCCCTCTTCAATGGTAGGAAACCTCTGAAGAGCTTTGCACCAAAACTAGTCAGCTCAGCTCGAGCTCACTGACAGTTTGGGTGGGTGGAAGATGTCCTGAAGCATTGGAAGCTGGGTGGATGTCATGTCCATGCAGGGTATAACCCATATAGCTTAGGCTACTGCAGCAGTGATCAATATGAGGCACATCTTACTTGAGCTCACCATGGTTCTGTGGCAGTACTTTGGGATAAGGACAGCAGTTTCGCAAACACTATCATTTTCTTGTTCATTCTAGGCAATGATGGGTCTCAGTAAAAAGAAACTGTTCCCTTGTATCTGCTATGTAAATTGTTTTTGTCATGTGTTTTTAGCAACATTGTATTAACATTAGAATATTTCAGTATTCCAGGAGTGGAACAACTACATTTATAGACACATCCCTGAAATGTGGTAGTTATCAGAGAAGATGGACTGTTTTAAACTTACAGTGTGAAAAAGTACACTTTGTTTGTGTAAGTGTATCTAGTTGTGGTTATACCTATGTATTAATTTGAAAATTTTCATTTATTTAGATGGTGCAGATATTTCATGTAATACAGATACTTTAACAAAATTGGGTATGATCGATGAAGAGTTTGAAGGTAAGAGCTGTCTTGCATACATTAAGTTAATACTGATGATATACCATCATTTTCTAGAATGTATCCTTCTGCTCTACACATATTCCTTTGAATGGCATGTCAGTGATGCATGGTAATACATGAAGCTTGTTTTGACTCTTCATTATATAGAGGGGATATAATTACTTCCACTATACTGTATGATCTTATTACCTTTATACATCATATTAAGCCACTTTGGCAGACATGCTTGCTTACCGAGAACGTATCAAGAGAAAACAAAGAGATTAGTGGTATAAAAGCTACTGAAAACATAGTAAGTACAGTCAGACTACTTTCCCTTTCTCTCCCTCTGTTTTGTTGCCCTTCATGCCACTTTCTGCTCTTTCCTGTGTCTCTCTTTGCTATGAGCCTTCAACATTGAAAGCGTCACTTCTTTGATTGATCATTGTTGCTACTACAGTGTTTCACACCTTCATCATAATGGAATTAATAATAACAATTAATGAATTAATGATGGTATTAGTATTAATAATGGTGTTAATATTAACAATGATATTAATATAAATTAATAATAATAATAACAAATTAATGAATAATTCAAGATGTCAGCAGTGGTGCCATATACACATCTCTGGTGTAATATTTCACCATTCTCATTGCAATTAATAAGGTCTGTCTGCTACTGTCTCACAACAAAAAACAAGTAATCTCCGTGGTACCCCCAAAGTCTCAGAACAACCCACTAAAGTGTAGTGGGTCCAAAAACAAAGCAGTGTAAGAAACTTCTCTGTGTGGAAGATTTTCAGTCCATATATTTCTAGTTAATCACTGTATATTAATCAGATCAGACAATAGTAGTAGATGTAGCAAACTTAAACTCTTTTTAAGTCAAAACAAAACAAAACAAAACAAAAAATAATAATAGAAAATATATAATTGTACAGCATTACTAAGTATTCAGAAGTAATCTAAGTAAGGCAGGCAGTCTGTTTCCAGTCGAAAATCCTTTATTAAGTAGACAGACACGTGATCCAAGTAAAACAAAAATAGAGTAATAATTTCCTCACAAGCTTTCTAAATATATCTATACTTTTTATCAGGCATGGGAGTGGTTTATTGTGCTGTAAAACAAAGTGTTATTGGTGCACATGTTAAATTCACATCCCTTCCCCCATAAGTGTGACATTCGAGCTGGTCCTGCCCTACTTAGTGGCTGTCATAATAATATATAACCCTTTATAATGATGTGGTACCTCTTATTTAACCAGATTATTAAGTAGATTATTAAGTCTGTGATTTTATCCAAGACAATATACTACATGGCTGGAAATATATCAACCTTAGTTCATTTGGCAATCAAAAAATATATATAAATATATATGTATACATTTTGCATGCTAAAATCAATTTTTATTTTCATAACCTATTGTTAACAAAGATCGCTTTCGTCCTTCTAGACTTCTTCAGGTCTGTGTACAAGAACCCTAAAAACAACCTATAAAAAATATATAATTGTATAATTAGTTAGTATTGTTATTACACATCATTTTGAATAAAGTGGAAAAAAGAATCAGAAAAAAATAAAAATAAGAAAAAATGTATGTATGATGATGGAAACAAAATATACACTTAAATTACAACTTGATTTAAAACGGTATTTAAAATCAACTGGTAGAATAAAATAAAATAAAATACAATTAGTCATGTAAACAATGTGGCAATTTTCTAAGTTCCAGTGCACTTTTAATTGAACAGTAGTAGTTTAGTCCAGGCTACCTAAAAGAGTTCAGCTTTAATTGCCACATGAGTTCATGTTTCTCCAGAATATTTGGGATGTCTCCTTTAAGATCACCCATGTCTATGCGATCCAGGATCTGCAAATTAAAAACTTTGTGTCTTTTATGAAGAGAAAGATGTTTGGCTAGTGCATTATTTTTACATCCAGAGCAGATTTCTGACAGATGACATGAAATCCTATGCTTTAGTTTATTTACAGTCTTGCCCACATAGAATGCATCACATTCATTGCACTGTGCCCTGTAAATTAACTTTGTAGTGTTATAGTCACCCCCTGCACTGGTTTTAATGATTTTCTTTAAATAAGGGCAATAAAAACTATCACCTTGCTGTATAAATATACAAAATGTACAATTAGTTTCACATCTTTTAGTGCTTTTCTCAAATGGTCTAGGTTTAATTTCAACAAAACTTCTAATGTTCCTGGCCTTCCTATAAACGAATGATGGGGCTTCACCTAAGATGTTAATCAGAAAAAGGTTTCCTGTGACAATGTCCCAGTTTTTTTCAATAATATGTTTGATACTGTGATAATCCAAAGTGTATGTCAGGATGCAGCTATTTTTGCATTTGTTATTCTCTGTGGAAATACTTAACATTTTTCTACTGGGGGAGTTGAGTGAAGGTGCTTCAGTCCTTTTCAGTTCTATAATGGGTTCCAGGATGTTTTTTAACATCTGACTTTCATAGCCTCTCACTAGAAAATCATTCTCTGAGTTGTTCAGGTTTCTCAAAAATGGTGCCATCTCTGTGGTAATTCTAGCTAATCTATAGCCTTGGGACTTCACTACATTATACTTGTTTTTTGTAGGATGTAGACTTTTACTGTGGAGTAATAAGTTAACCCTCGTTGGTTTTCTGAATAGATCATTGGTGATTCTGTTATTGTTGGTGTCCTTGGAAATTTGTATATCTAGGAAAGTGTTTGAAGTACAGCTATGGGAAGAGGTAAACTTCAGGAAAGGGGGTTGTTTGATTGAGGTAAGTGATAAAATCTCTAAGCTGCAAGGTGTCACCTTCCCACACAATAAAGAAGTCATCAATAAAACGTAAATAGCATGTGATATGCTACATGTAGTCTGTGTTGTTTAACACAATGTCCTCCTCCCATTTGCCTAAGGCTAGGTTAGCTATGCTGAGAGCCATGGCAGCCCCCATTGCTATACCAGTTTTTTTTGTTTGTAGTGTTTGCCATTGAAAGTAAAGAAATTGAAGTCCAGTACAAGATTAATGAGCTTGCTTAACATTTGCAGTTGTACCTGTATACCCTGATTATGTTTCTTAAAAGACTCCATAGCTTCTGTTATACAGTAATTGTGAGGGAGCACTGTGTACAAGGATTCCACATCAATAGTTAATAAAATACTATCAGCTTCCATTGTAATGTTTTTTATTTTCCTTAAAAAATCCATTGAATCTCTTATGTATGACTTATTCTTTTCTGCTAGAGGTTTCAGCAAGTAATCAAGGTAAATGGCTGTGGCTTCAGTAAGGGAACATCCACTTGCTATCACCGGTCTATAAGGAGGGTCTTCTCTGTTCTTGTGTGGCTTTGGTATTCCAAAAATGTAAGGTAAACGTGGGCATGGGCTCCATAAATAATTATAAAGATTTTCAGTGATAAGTTTTTCTTCCCATAATGTGGTGAGATTAGTGTTCCATAAATCATATGCTCTTTTTATGTCATCCATGGTAAATAACTCATAAAATCTGTTATCCTCCAGCATGTTCTCTATCCTTTGGTTGTAGCTAGTGGTATCAGTCACAAGTATACCTCCTCCCTTGTCTGCCTTCATTACACGCCTGGATTTATCATTGCCTAGCTCAAGCAATGCTTTTATTTCTCCCTGTGTTAAGTTATAAAGTTTTTTCTTAGGAGTTTTTTTAAGCAGTTTCCTGATATCTATCTCACATTTCACTTCGAAAGCAGATAGTGTTTGATGTAGTGGTGACTATAGCTGCTAGGCCTTTTTATAGTTTCATCAATAGGCTTATTTTCAGTGTCATTACTTTTGCCATGAAATTGTACTCTTAAGTTGAGCTTCCTCACAAACATTTTAAGGTCTATCAGTACCTGAGCAACCTCACTCCTGCAGCTTGGAACAAAAGTAAGTCCTTTGGACAACACACTTTTTTCCTCTTCACTCAGTGCTTTAACAGAGTGGTTCCACTAAGTGGAGCACCTGTTATTGTGGCACCTGTTCTTGTTGTTATTGTACATGTTATTGTGGCTGGCTTTTCTGTCTGAGTCTGGGACCTGGGTTGTAGTCGGGGTTCCAGTCGGGATTGCCCAAGTATTGTATCTCCCTCACCCCTGTCACTGTTTGGCTCTCCTGTCTCCCTGGGAGTTTGTGGATAGACTATGAGACCTCTGGAATTCCTTTTCTGCTTTCTGGAATATCAATGGGTTGTAGAAGTATTTCTCGCTGTGGCTGTGGTATGAAGGAACCTGGTAAGAGGGACAAGCTCTGGGGCTCTGGTGGTGTTTGTCGTTCTTGTTCTGGTACTGGTGCTGACTTTGGTATTGCTGTGGTGGTTGATGTCTGTGCTGTTGATATTGCTCTTCCTGAAGAAACTGGTCTCTGTGAAGGTGTTGCTGCTCCTAGTAGCTGGATTGTTTGTGGTCCCAGTTGTCCTGGTAGTCCTGTAATTCGTCCTGTAGAACTCTCTGTCAGTTCTGGTTGCTGCTGTGGCTTATGTCCCTGTCCTGATCCTTCTGTGATGTCAAAGGCTTCTGCGGAGAGTTGATAGCCAGAGGGGATTGGGATTGTGGGGAATGAGATGTTGGGGGGGCAGTCTCCTGGTGGTCCTGTATTGTGCCCCTGTCTGGTTTTGTGCGAAGATCTCCCCTGGAAAAATCCTGTTGAGGTTTGCTGGCATGATTATACTTTCCCTTATATCCCCTGTAATAACTAAAACCTTGTCTGTTGTTGGTTCTCCTGTTGTTGTTGTTGTTATTATTATTGTATCTCCTAGTAAGTCTTGCAGGATCATCTTTGTCCAGTTGATCTCGTTTCATTTTATTAATATTTCTTTCTTTAATGGACTGCTCATATCCTTTCACTCTTTCTTTAAGCAGCTCAAATTTAGCATCTAGGTCATTGTGGTTCTCATTTTCCAATGTTGTTTTTAAAGATGTGATGTCAGCCTTTGTAGCTTCCTGCACAATAAGGGTGTTCCTTACTAGCAGATGAATAAGTTTGTAGCTGGCTTCCTCTAAAATATCTTGCCATTCATTAGAAAGTGAATCATTCATACTTTTCCACATTGGTCTTTTGTTCTAAGTCCCTGGGGTAGTCTCTTCTTATCTATGCTTTGTTGTAAATGTGTTCCCAGTAGAGACCTTGCATGTGTTTCAGTTGCTTTTCTAGTTTAGAAAAAGTCTCTGAATTCAGATTTTCTGGGCCCATTCTTCCCTGCCCATTTTCTGTATCCGTTTGTATCTGATCTGCTTCTGTATCATTCCAGATAGGTACAGTTAGTAAATCTTTTAGCCTGTCATTATCCATGTCTTAAAATTCTGGAATTCCACACCAATTCAGGGATCGTTTGACGGAAAAAAACCTTGGTCTCGGAAACCAAAGTACCAACAAAAAACAAGTAATCTCCGTGGTATCCCCAAAGTCTCAACACAACCCACTAAAGTGTAGTGGGTCCAAAAACAAAACAGTGTAAGAAACTTCTCTGTGTGGAAGATTTTCAGTCCATATATTTCTAATTAATCACTGTATATTAATCAGATCAGACAATAGTAGTAGAAGTAGCGAACTTAAACTCGTCAAGTCAAAACAAAACAAAACAAAAAATAATACTAGAAAATATATAATTGTACAGCATTACTAAGTATTCAAAAGTAATCCAAGCAAGGCAGGCAGTCTGTTTCCATTCTAAAAACCTTTATTAGGTACACAGACAAGCGATCCAAATAAAACAAAAATAGAGTAATAATTTCCTCACAAGCTTTCTAATTTTATATATATATATATATATATATACTTTTTATCAGGCATGGGAGTGGTTTATTGTGCTGTAAAACAAAGTGTTGTTGGCACACATGTTAAATTCACATCCCTTCCCCCATCAGTGTGACATTCAAGCTGGTCCTGCCCTACTTAGTAGCTGTCATAATAATATATAACTCTTATGTACTTTAAATAAAATTTATAATGATGTGGTACCTCTTATTTAACCAGATTATTAAGTAGATTATTAAGTCTGTGATTTTATCCAAGACAATAAACTACATGGCTAGAAATATATCAACCTTAGTTCATCTGGCAATCAAAAATATATATATAAATATATACATATACATTTTGCATGTAAAAATCTATTTCTATTTTCATAACCTATTGTTAACAAAGATCGCTTTCGTCCTTCCAGACTTCTTCAGGTCTGTGTACAAGAACCCTAAAAGCAATCTATAAAAATATATATAATTGTATAATTAGTTAGTATTGTTATTACACATAATTTTGAATAAAGTGGCAAAAGAACCAGAAAAAAATAAAAATAAGAAAAAATGTATGTATAATGATGGAAACAAAATATACACTTAAATTACAACTGATTTAAAATGGTATTTAAAACCATCTGGTAGAATAAAATAAAATAAAATACAATTAGTCATGTAAACAATGTGGCAATTTTCTAAGTTCCAGTGCACTTTTAATTGAACAGTAGTAGTTTAGTCCAGGCTTCCTAAAAGAGTTCAGCTTTAATTGCCATGAGTTCATTTTTCTCCAGAATATTCGGGATGTCTCCTTCAAGATCACCCATGTCTATGCGATCCAGGATCTGTAACTTAAAACCTGTGTGTCTTTTATGAAGAGAAAGGTGTTTGGCTAGTGTATTATTTTTACTTCCAGAGCGGATTTCTGACACATGACATGAAATCCTACGCTTGAGTTTATTTACAGTCTTGCCCACAAAGAATACATCACATTCATTGCACTGTGCCCTGTAAATTACTTTGTAGTGTTGCAGTCACCCCCTGCACTGGTTTTAATGATTTTCTTTAAATAAGGGGAATAAAGACTATAACCTTGCTGTATAAATATACAAAATGTACAATTAGTTTCACATATTTTAGGGCTTTTCTCATATGGTCTAGATTTAAATTCAACAAAACTTCTAATGATCCTGGGCTTCCTATAAAAAAATGATGGGGCTTCACCTAAGATGTTAATCAGAAAAGAGTTTCCTGTGACAATGTCCCAGTTTTCTTTAATAATACCAAAACAAGAATGACGACCACCACCAGAGCCCCAGAACCTGTCCCTCTTACCAGGTACCCCTATACCACAGCCACAGCGAGGAATACTACTACAACCCACTGAGATGTCAGAAAGAAGAGGAGGAATTCCAGAGGTCTCCTACTCTATCCACGAACTCCCAGGGAGATAGAAGAACCAAACAGTGGACAGGGGTGAGGGAAATACAATACCTGGGCAATCTCGACTGGAACCCCTACTACAACCCAGGTCCCAGGCTCAGATGGAGGAACCAGCCACAATAACAGGTACAATAACAACAGTAACAGGTGCTCCACTTACTGGAACCACTCTGTTAAATCACAGACTGAAAAGAAAAAAAATTTGTTGTCCAAAGGACTTACTTTTGCACCAAGCTGCAGGCACTAAAGGGTCCATCTCAATACCGAAAGGATGCCAAATTCCGGCAATCACAGCCACTTAGGTAAAAACTGCACTCTTCAAAGCCAAGAATACAGAATCCATGGGACCAGACAACATCCCGGCTGTGTACTGCATGAATTACAAAATGAACTGGCACCTCACCTATGTGTCATGTTTAATCATAGACTCATCTCAGGCTTTGTGCCCACAGAGTGTCGCACAACTACAGTCATCCCACACCACAAGGGGGATTCACTTTGGATCCCGGGAACTACCATCCCATCAGTCTGACGAGCCTGATCTGCAAGGACATGGAATGTATTATCATGGAACTTATAAACAAAGACATTGGTAACCTTCAAACACTGGACCCCCACCTAGTTTGGGTTTGTGAAGGGCTGATCTTGCCTCCTGAACCTGATCGACTTCTTTGAATCAGTCTCCAGAGCCGTTGACGAGGATAAGGTGATTCACACAGCATACTTGGACCTTGCCAAGGCTGTTGACACTATCCCCCACTCTAGAATCATAGATAAACTTACTAAGCTGGGCATTAATCCCTATGTCACTCGATGGGTTGCAAACTGGCTTACTGACAGAACACACACTGTAAAAGTAGCTGACTCCAAATCCAGCTCTAGACAAGTGACAAGTGGTGTACCGCAAGGCTCTGTCCTGGGACCATTCTTGTTTGGCATCTACTTCTCTGAAGTACAGGCCAACACTAAGGGACACTGGCTTATAAAGTTTGCAGATGACTGCAAGCTGGAAGCCATTATTAAATCCCCAAATTATGTGGATATACTACAAAAGGGCCTTACTGAAAAAGATGCCTGGTGCCAGAGCCATGGGTTCAAGCTAAATGCCAAACAATGTATAGTTGTCCCCTTTGGGAAAAACCACGTACCTGTAAACTACCTCATAGGTGGCAGTACACTAAACACCAAAAGTGTGATAAGAGACCTAGGGACACAGGTGGACAGTGGTGTCACCTTTGATAACCACATAGCCACAACAGTTAGAAAATCCTTTTACGTGGCACACCTCCACCTCATCACTAAGGGCTTTTCATCCAGAAAAACAGGAGGTAATTGTCCCTCTGTACTCATCCATCATTAGACCCATTATAGAATACAATGCCCCATTTGGTATGTACCTTACAAGACATCTAAAACAACTAGAAAGGCTGCATAAATACCTCACAAAAAGAATCACAGGCCTAAAGCAGATGCCTTATGCTGACTGTCTAAAGAGACTCCAGCTGTACTCTGTCATATATCGCCTACTCAGAGACAATCTTTGTCTAACATACAAGGCCATGTCAAACCCAGAGTTTTTGCACATGCTACACTTAAATAAATCCCAATCCCTTCAAACCACACGGTCCAGAGATCTTCCTGACCCAGAGACTTCCCATACTCTGGAATAGGCTGCCCATACATGTCAGGCAGAGCGCCTCAATGGCCCTCTTCAAGAGGAAGCTTGACGATTAGATGAGAGATAGGAAATTCACCCCGGGGATCACATCAGTAGCCCTGCTAGACAGAGGTCCAGGAAAGTAAATATTTTTGGGAAGCAATAGCCAGGGAATCATTATAGCTAGGCTTGTATAGACCCTAGGGCCGATAGCCTAGTACCTACCTATGAACCTATGAATGTGAAAGTTAGGGTGTATGGGCCTGGTGCTGTGAGGTTAGTGAGCAGTAGTAAAGCTATGGTAAAAGGGAGTAGGTATTTCAAGGATGTGGTCAGGGAAGACATTTTGAGAGGTGAACCTAGAGGGATGAAAATGGAATTTTTTGAGAAGTGAAGAGAAAATAGTTAGGATATAAGTGGATATGAAGGTGGATAAAAAGTGGCTTGTTAGTGATTGGTGGATGTAGGAGGAAGAGGGTGTGACAAGGAGAGGAAGTGGGAGTGGTAGGGAGAGGATAAATGTATTTATTTTGTTTTTATTTTACATTTGTTGACCAGGCTAGTCCAACTGGATATATGTCCATTTTCAGCAGAGGCCTGTGGAGAAAAGCTCCAACCACAGACATAGAATGTACATTACATTTATATATGAAAGATACATATAGTGAATTCATTTGACTAATACGCCAGACTAAACATATACAATGACATAAAGTCTGACATGTTAAAGCATACACAATTCATGGGCTAACAGAAACATTCAATCTTAGTACAGCACAAAAGTATCCTTGAACCTATGGATATAGCAGAGAGTTAGTCAGGGTAAGTACAGGGGCATAGCCAATGTGTATTGAGGTATTGTTTAAGGTTATCTTTGAATGGCGTTATTGAGGAAACCAAAGTAAGATCAGTAGGCAGCGAGTTCCAGGTTTGGCCAATGGAGTTAGAGAACAAGTAGCCAACGGCTGCATTGTTGGTTTAACTATTTGTACTAGTAGCCTGCTGGATGAACGTAGGGTCTTAAGGTTGTTGTATGGGGTGATAAGGTTATTTAAGTATGGGAGTGTTATCAAGTTGGTAAAGAATTTTATGTGCAGTTACAATTTGATTGTATTGTAGTTGGTTAGGCAATTCTAACCATCCTAATTGACTCAAGTTACGACAGTGGGGAGTTCTGTATGCAGCTCCAGTGGCAAATCTAGGAATGTTATTATAGGAGCTTGCCAGTTTGTTAATGTCATTTTTACTCAAGTTTGTAAATATGGGGGAGGTGTAAAGGAGGGTAGAGAGTAAGTGGGTATGGGCAATAACAATCCTAGCTAGTGGGGTAAGGAAGGGCTTAATCCTGTATAGAGAGCCAAGTTTTTTATTGACTATTTTTATAGTATGGTTAATATGCACATCGAACTTAAGGTTGTTATCAATTAATACCACTAATAGTTTGATGGCAGTATCAGGAGAAATGATGGTGCCGTTGTTTGACTTAACAGTAAAGGTAAGTGGGGAGGACCTACGGGTTGGAGAGAATAGTAGTAATTTTGTTTTCTTAAGATTCACTATGAGTCAACGGTTAAGGAGCCAGTTTTCAACTATGTTAAACACATTTTGGGTCAGAGTCTGTAGATCAGAGGGGGAAGTAACTGAGCATAGTAATGTGGAATCATCTGCATATTGAATACAGGTAGCATGTGGAATGACTGAGTGCAGGTCATTAATAAAGATTGAAAATAGGAGAGGTCCTAATATGGAACCTTGTGGAACACCAAGGGTAATGGGAAGATGGGTTGATATCTTGTTTTGCTATAGGACAGCCTGTTGTCTATCATTTAGGTAAGACTGGAACCATTGTATAGCCAGATTATCTAGAGAAAAGGATCTAAGTATGTTTATGAGTAGTTGATGGTTTACCATGTCAAAGGCTTTAGAGACATCAATAAAGAGGGCTGAGGAAAGAATGTTATTATTGCGATTTTTGTTAATCACATCAGAAAAAGACAGGAGGGCAGAGGTGGTGCTGTGAAATGGTCTAAAACCATGATGAGAGTTGGCGAGTAAGTTGTTTTGGTAAGTAGTACCAGTAGCATGTGTTTTAGGACTGACCAATCACATAAACTTAGTTCATTTTGGAAGTGATCAGGGTTGAAGGTTTTATTGCTCCTTATTGTCCTGTAGGTGGGTTGGTTAAGAATGTCAGACTTATGCTTAATTATAAAGGTAAGAAAGTGGTCGCTTATATCATAAGGGAGGGTCCCTGCCTTGTATATTTGGGATGACTATTAATGAGAATCCAGTCTAAGGTACTTTCTTTGTTGTTGGGTTTGCTGATCCTAGTGGGGGAGGTAATGGTCTGAGTAAACACATATAGGTTAACATGGATAGTAGGGTGTTCAGAGAAACAGTTGTTCCAATCAATGTTAAAGTCACCAAGGACAATGGTTTCTTTGGGGTAGTTAGTTGACAACCAATATAGGATGTCCTCAAGGGTGTTAATGTTATTACCTGGAGGTATATAGAGACAGATGATATATATGCATTTACATTTATTGATTTGTATCTTAGTAACAAGAATTTCAGCATTACTGACTTGGGGTGGTTGAGAGGCATCAGTGGTCACCTGTAGCCCAGATATATGTAGAACAGCTACCTCCCCCCTTCCTAGCTTTGTGGTTAAGTCTTATTATACTATAACCAGGTGGTATTACTTCATTGTCTTGTGTTGATGGTTTTAACCATGTTTCGGTAAGACATAATATGTCTAGAGAATGAACATCTAAGAGGGCATGCAGATGGGGAACCTTGTTATTTATACTTCTAATGTTCAGGTGGCCGATCAAGAGCAAGTTGTGAGGTCTATTTAGAGGTTATAAGTTAGAGGGAATAGTAGTGTTAGGGCTTGGGTTATTGATAGTGGTTGGGCCAGGGTCCAGGTGAATGTCTCCATCTATTATGACGTTGTGTTGTATCCTAAATATAAGTTTTCAGATTTTACTTATTAGGTTCTGGTATTTCCTGGCTTTCGGGTTTATGTATCTAGTTCGAATGAGTCGGTGATATTATGTAAATAAGTAGTTAGGTAAGTAAGGTTTGTTTATTTGGTTTTGAAAATTTAGCCCAATTGGAGTACAGGTTTGGCCTCTAGGGTAGTGAAAACCTAGATAGTTGTGATGTTCATAGGTGGTGAGTAGATATAAGATAATCATATGAGGTAAGAGGGAAAATCGCAGTAGTAACTTCAGATGTGTTGAAGTAAGTAGTAGTGGCATTTTAGCAGTCTTGCACTTTGACTAGGATGTAGGGTGGTAAGTAAAGGTAGTCTATAGCTAGTAAGTTAGGTATGGTAATTAAGCATATGCCACTTTAAGGATTAGGACTTTGTTGAATGGTTCTGAGAAGTAGGGGTGTGGCATAGGTCCTTTAAATTTAGCACTACTGGGGGTGGGTGGAAATAGGGGGCAAGGCGGGGCACTGAGCAAGTCCGAGTGCAGCGAGGGTGAGCAGAGCAGGGCTAATAAAGACACAAGATACTTACAGCCTCCTGAAGGATTGTATAAGCAAGGAAAAATGTTTGAATGTATATGTTTTTCTTTTAAATGCACCAAATTGTTCTATGTCCTGCGCTAGTAGGTACCTTAGATTAATATTTAAGTTGTTTGTTTTTTTTTTTTTGGTATGTCTGGTTTAGCATTTAGGTAAATTCAATTCAGGTTAAAATGGGGATTTCACTAACAGAATGCCAGGGACACTTCCAGTGCTATAGACCCAGGGCTTTAAATAAATTCAGTACCGTCATTCACAATATTAACCTTGTAAAATAGGTTGCTGAGGGGCAGGACAGCTTTAACTCTCCATGTTACAATTTTGGCAGGGTGATATCCTTCCTGTGTTGCAAGCCTTTCAAGTTGTAGGCAGTTTGGAGGGGGATAGCACCTAATCAGAAAATAGTAAGTTAGTCTACTAATAATCTGTAAGGAAGTTATGTATTTCTAGTGGTTCTTACAACAAACAGTACACTGTAGTTACTATCATTCTGCAAGCCAGTATAACAATATACAGTTTATAGTATCATGTATAGGTTATCCCAAGGTCCAGAACATAACTTTTTAGTTTAAAAGTTTCAAAGTAGGTAAAATAATTCAGCGACTACTCTAACAGTCATGTTTTAGATCTATAGAGCTAGTGACTAACCCTTACAATCAGTTTTTGTCTTCTAAGGGTAACACAGCATTTTTACAAGGCATTTCTTGTTTATTTGCATTCAAAGTAGCTCAGTTTAATAAGGCAACTGGCCCAGCAGTACAATTGTAATGATATAAATGTAATTGAAATGAGGGTATGTAGGAATGGGGGTAGGGTAGGGGAGCAGAGTGAGCCCTGAGCATGGCTACATCTGATTTCAAGACAGCCTGCCAAAAAACAATGTGTAATAGTCTCAAGTAAGTTCTGGGTCACAAAGCAGAATTCAGACAGTAAATGGCAGTCTTTGTTAGAAAGGAAAGAGTGAGAACAAAACTAGAGCAAAGGGCTGTCGGGGAGGTACATCTGGCAGGAAAGGTTCTGTAGACTTTTATAGACTGGTGTGGATGCACAACAAAACTGAAAATGGAGTGAGGAAGGCAGCCCCAGTGATGCACAGCTCACTAAAATTACAGGGAACTTACATAAACGGGAGGTTAAAACTTTAGCGGGATTAATGGTTAAAGAGTTAAACCACATATCTCAATGACTTTAGAGTGCCTTGTTAGTCCGATCTCTTGCCTATAGAAGCATCGCAGGAGTAAGGGTTCAATTCAGGAAGCAAAGCAAATGTGTTGGCAGAATTACAAAAAGATCCAGGGAGAGTGGCCAGGGATTAGTACCTACAGAAAAGGGAGAAATCAGGGGGTCAACAATACATTCAAGAACTAGCTTTAGCCAACTCTACTGAGTGTAGAGAAAAAAAGCACAAAAAGAAAACAGAGTAAGCAACAACCAATCCTAGAGATGTAGGAAAGCGTAGATGAGGGTACATTGAGAGAGGTCGGGGACTAGTTAAGATGGAAGAGGGGAAAGAAATAGAATAAGAAATATTAATAACCAGACAAGGAACGAGTGAAGAAATGGAGATGAGAGTTAAGGAGAGAAGCAAAAGCATTGAGATTTAGGAAAGACATTAGTGCAGGTTAGCAAAGGGAGAAAGAAGACCATGTTGAAAGAATAGAGCAGTCAAGAATGGAGGGTAAGACACAGTGTTAGCACAGTGAGAGCAAGTAAATGGTAAAACAGCAAAGGCAGAAATGGTATAGCAACTCTACAAACTGTATACTCAGAAAAAAATGTAATTATTCTGGGAGAGTAAACTGTAATGAAAAATGCTGTAAATAGCTCAATAACTGCAAGTCTACAATTGTAAACAATGGTATTACAATTCTACAAACTGCAAACTCAGATGAAAGATGTAATTGTTCTATGAGAGTACACTCTAATGAAAAATGCTGTAAATAGCTCAATAATCACAATTCTACAATTGTGAAACATTTTGAGGCAGTAGGCACATCAGAAGTGCAAAAATAGCATCAAATGAGCTGATTATATACAAATCTGTCACAGTTCTTATGAATGTATTATTTAAATATCCACCTTCCAAATCAAGCAGGGCTGTACATGATAATCATGGTGTAAATTTATAGCTATCCAGTCATCAAGATTAGCTTTAAATGCAGTTGGAATAGTACATAGGCTGGGAATACTTTGAATTAGGAATCTCCATTGAATCTTGTTTAAAGTTGTTGGTATAAATTTAAGTCCTTAGTGCAGATGTTTGTAGTCTCTGATTTTGTGAGGAAATAGGAAGTCAAATAGGATTATATCTTTTATGGCTTGAAAAGTATGACAGAAATTACCTTGAAGCAGCTGATAGGTTACACTTTATAAGGAGAGTTGTGCTAATCTACTGGGATTGCTGAAGGATTTAAGGCCTTTAATTTTTTTGTTAGAAATCATTGGTGCCTTTCCAGTTGTGCAATATACTTAGATTTATAAAAACTAAAGGGAGCATTGCGATCATTGAGGGATCTTATTAAGGGAAGCGTATAGTGATAAAGTCACATGCAAGTACAAGTGAAAATGACAGTGGTGTATGGTATGTTACAAATTTAGTAGTACCCCGTGTTTAAATATGGATTATAAGTTGTATAACTATACATAAAACAGTTATATGCCTGAGTAAAATACAGGAGCATTGGTAGATGTACCATATCATTAGATCATAGTGTCAAAGAAAACAGCATACATACGTTTGCAAGAAAACAAGTTAAACAATATAACAATTGTATGCTGCTTTATCTATCTTTTAAATGCATCATTTAGGTAAGTACATTGTTTACAAAATATGTTTAAAAAGGCATAGTGTACTTTTACCTGCATTAACGTATTAAATGCTTATATGTCCTTACTTACATTTAAAGGTAACAAGTAGTAATTATATTTTCTTACAGATCCTGCAATACACATATTGCAGTTAACAGTTTCCTGAATTAAGATTTAACTCCTTGAGTTTATTGAATGCTGCAGATTTAGATATAATGAAGCTTACAGAACTTATATATGGCAGATATGTAGGACTTTTATTGTGCTGTTTTGCCATGGAATGGTGTAGACAAGTACTGATACAAGCAACATTTTTGATATCTGTATTAACATGGCTACAGAACTTGGGAAGAGTGATGTTTGGTGCCCACATGCTTTGACTTTTGCACTGAATTTGTGTGGGCTGTCTACTGAATTAATAGCGAATGGAATGTTATTTTGGTTCTGAGGAAGAGAATGATGCAGTGCTTTGGCTCATGTTTTGGTGGTTGATTTTCAGATCTTTACCTTATCTTAGTTGGATGACCTTAAGTGCCTTTTGGCTTCAATCAATGCTAGTAGATATGATGGACATACCTCTCAGGTCTATATTATAACAACAAACGATCAGATGAGCGAATGTTGTTATATCGACCCCTAAATCTCAAATATTCAAAACAGCAATTTTTTTTTCCCAGGGAAAAATGAAATTGCTGTTCCCAAAAAAAAAATAAAAAAAACACTAAATAAAGGGGGGTGAGGTTGTGCCCCCCCCAAACCACCCCTACTTAAATATGCCAACTCCGAGATCGCACTACAGTGGAGGAAATGGCATAATCCAGCTGGCCCAGAGATTTCTTTCCCTGGGAAAAAATTCGCTTTTCCAGCTGTTCGCTATTTTGCTGGTTTGACACTTAGTGTTCGACCTAACAGCGTTCAATCATCTGATCATTTGCTGAACTAAAGTAGACCCTACCTCTCAACCTCTTAGAGCAAAAAATGTGGACAAAGCCTAAAATGATGGGGGGACAAATAGGGGACAGATTTTAAATATTGCTCTTACAAACTTACAAAGTTGATAGAATAATAGGTTTTGCATTAGCATGAATTTTCTGAAGGATGTGGAGTCTTAAACTCAAATATTTGTCATTATTTAATGACTTCAGTTCCCAGCTATTTGCCAGACAAGTGCAGATTTTAGGGGGAACACACCAAAAATATGAAGCAAAAATCTGAACATTCTGCGAAAATCTGTACAGTTGAGAGGTATGTCATGGTATGACTTATATAGTACTCTGTGAGTGAACTGATGGTACTGAGTGACAACCTTGCTAGGCTGAGACAAAAAGCAAAGCAGTTGCAAATATTGTATCTCTATTGTGGCTCATTTCTAGTTTGCAAACTCCATTTTTATTGCATTGTCCCCTGATCATGGTATCCTTGAGCAGCTTGGGTATGAGGACTCCCTGTGGTAATTACATTTGTTTTTCATGATGACGTTAGGCTTCATTCTATATATTGCATGTAGTTTCTGACTGATGCCGCCAATTACTTTGTCCTCCTGATCTCTGATGTGTAAATTTTAGTCTGTTTTTTGTGCTTATATATTTTCTGCTTTCATCTGTTTCGTTGTAGTTTAGATAGTCTTTTCTTCTCTCCGTGGTGATTTTGACAGTATGTCC
Source organism: Protopterus annectens (assembly GCF_019279795.1). Taxonomy (NCBI): domain Eukaryota; kingdom Metazoa; phylum Chordata; order Ceratodontiformes; family Protopteridae; genus Protopterus; species Protopterus annectens. The sequence continues at coordinate 1,973,752,237 of NC_056726.1, forward strand.
TTATTGTGTATTCCAAAGCAAGTGATTTTTCTTCAGTAAGAAATTATCTACCTCTGCGCAGTAATATCATGAGCTAGCTGAATCCACACAGTATGTCCTATGTGAATGTGAGGATATTGTCATGAGCTAGCTGAATCCATGCAATATGTCCTATGTGAATGTGAGGATATTGTCATGAGCTAGCTGAATCCACACAGTATGTCCTATATGAATGTGAGGATATTGTCATGAGCTAGCTGAATCCATGCAATATGTCCTATGTGAATGTGAGGATATTGTCATGAGCTAGCTGAATCCATGCAATATGTCCTATGTGAATGTGAGGATATTGTCATGAGCTTGCTGAATCCACACAGTACGTCCTATGTGAATGTGAGGATATTGTCATGAGCTAGCTGAATCCACACAGTACGTCCTATGTGAATGTGAGGATATTGTCATGAGCTAGCTGAATCCACACAGTATGTCATATGTGAATGTGAAGATATTGTCATGAGCTAGCTGAATCCATGCAATATGTCCTATGTGAATGTTAGGATATTGTCATGAGCTTGCTGAATCCACGCAGTATGTCCTATGTGAATGTGAGGATATTGTCATGAGCTAGCTAAATTCACGCAGTACGTCCTATGTGAATGTGAGGATATTGTCATGAGCTAGCTAAATTCACGCAGTACATCCTATGTGAATGTGAGGTTATTGTCATGAGCTAGCTGAATCCACACAGTACGTCCTATGTGAATGTGAGGATATTGTCATGAGCTAGCTAAATTCACACAGTACGTCATATGTGAATGTGAGGATATTGTCATGAGCTAGCTAAATTCACGCAGTACGTCCTATGTGAATGTGAGGATATTGTCATGAGCTAGCTGAATCCACGCATTATGTCCTATGTGAATGTAAAGATATTGTCATGAGCTAGCTAAATCCATGCAGTACAGCCTATGTGAATGTGAGGATATTGTCATGAGCTAGCTGAATCCACGCAGTACGTCCTATGTGAATGTGAGGATATTGTCATGAGCTTGCTGAATCCACGCAGTACGTCCTATGTGAATGTAAGGATATTGTCATGAGCTAGCTGAATCCATGCAGTACATCCTATGTGAATGTGAGGGTATTGTCATGAGCTTGCTGAATCCATGCAGTACGTCCTATGTGAATGTGAGAATATTGTCATGAGCTAGCTGAATCCATGCAGTACTTCCTATGTGAATGTGAGGATATTGTCATGAGCTAGTTGAATCCACGCAGTACGTCCTATGTGAATGTGACAATACTGTATGCAGTATGAGGTTTTGAGCTATTAGCTCATTAACTGAATGCCCTCTTTGTGCTGGTACATTTTGGGAAGATCAAGAACAGAATCCTCTGGGAATTCCTGTATCCAAGACTTAGTGAGGAGAAGTTGAGTTCTACCAGGCTGCTGACCCGTTTGTGCTCTGAAAGGCTGAAAACCACTATAAAGCTAATTTACTGCACACTTCCCATTTTTTCAGCTGGTCTAAATCTGTCTTTGCTTAACCAAATTAAAAGTTTTTCATAATAAAATGGTATCTGTATATTGTTATTAATCCGAGTATGAAGCGATTTAGTTCATGAGATTGATAACTGCGGTTTAGGTGGGTGCTATGTCCTGCTGTGACACCAAGATGAGATTACGCCAGCATATTATGTTATTCTACAAATTTGGAAAATTCTGTCTGTACCATGATTTTAGCATTTTTACTAGAGATCAGAGGATACCTATTGGATAACAGTTTTCAGCTGTTTGTTCTTCTTCTTTGAATAGTAGAAAGATCTTTATACATTTCCACTGTTCTACCACATGTTTATTAGTACTTGAAAAGGTAGAGCTATAAATACAGCATTGTAATGCTTTCTGGAGGTAGGCTGTCCATGGATGCAGAAATTTTCACATGTTTCTACTGTTCTAGCACATGTTCTTTACTATTGTTTACTATTGTATACATGTTTATTACTACTGGAAAAGGTAGAGCTATAAATACAGCCCTCTTGTTAGTTCTGGTTTCTTTATTTGGTGCTATAAGGTCACTAAATTCCTTCATTGGCATGTGTGACAACCAAAGTTAAATAGTATGAGTGCACACTCTTCAGTGATGGACCGAATTTGGCACAGAAGCCACGCATCCTGCTGCAGATACAGAGCTAGCACCAGAGTGTCTGCAACCATGCTGTGGTGACCTCCCTTGTATAGCACAAGACTTCTTTGTTGTGCTCGTCTACACCATACATGCTGTGGTGACCTCCCTTGTGTAGCACAAGACTTCTTTGTTGTGCTCGTCTACACCATACATGCTGTGGTGACCTCCCTTGTGTAGCACAGGACTTCTTTGTTGTGCTCGTCTACACCATACATGCTGTGCTGACCTCCCTTGTGTAGCACAGGACTACTTTGCTGTGCTCGTGTACACCATACATGCTGTGGTAACCTCCCTTGTGTAGCACAGGACTACTTTGCTGTGCTCGTGTACACCATACATGCTGTGGTGACCTCCCTTGTGTAGCACAGGACTACTTTGCTGTGCTTGTCTACACCATACATGCTGTGGTGACCTCCCTTGTGTAGCACAGGACTACTTTGCTGTGCTCGTGTACACCATACATGCTGTGGTAACCTCCCTTGTGTAGCACAGGACTACTTTGCTGTGCTCGTGTACACCATACATGCTGTGGTAACCTCCCTTGTGTAGCACAAGACTTCTTTGTTGTGCTCGTCTACACCATACATGCTGTGGTGACCTCCCTTGTGTAGCACAGGACTACTTTGCTGTGCTCATCTACACCATACATGCTGTGCTGACCTCCCTTGTGTAGCACAGGACTACTTTGCTGTGCTCGTGTACACCATACATGCTGTGGTAACCTCCCTTGTGTAGCACAGGACTACTTTGCTGTGCTCGTGTACACCATAAATGCTGTGCTGACCTCCCTTGTGTAGCACAGGACTACTTTGCTGTGCTCGTGTACACCATACATGCTGTGGTGACCTCCCTTGTGTAGCACAGGACTACTTTGCTGTGCTCATCTACACCATACATGCTGTGCTGACCTCCCTTGTGTAGCACAGGACTACTTTGCTGTGCTCGTGTACACCATACATGCTGTGGTGACCTCCCTTGTGTAGCACAGGACTACTTTGCTGTGCTCATCTACACCATACATGCTGTGCTGACCTCCCTTGTGTAGCACAGGACTACTTTGCTGTGCTCGTGTACACCATACATGCTGTGGTGACCTCCCTTGTGTAGCACAAGACTTCTTTGCTGTGCTCATCTACACCATACATGCTGTGGTGACCTCCCTTGTGTAGCACAGGACTACTTTGCTGTGCTCGTGTACACCATACATGCTGTGCTGACCTCCCTTGTGTAGCACAGGACTTCTTTGCTGTGCTTGTCTACACCATATAATGCATGTTTTCTTGTGAATGAAGGGTGAGCTGGACAGACACATGATATCTGGAAACCAGCAGCCAATCAGCAGAAAAAGCAGTCTAGTTCACTGATCTGCCCTACAGAATCTTCTGCAGCCTTCAAATTTCCAAACTGCTGCCTATATGAGTTCTGCTTCTGTTATATTGCGATTTGTCACTGTATCCCATCTGGTGCCAGAGTGGCAAGGTATCATGAAACACCCACATAATGCCAGAGGAGGAGTAGGATCTGAAACCACAGTACCTGAGTAGGAAGCTAGCCATTGCCTTCAGCAACTGTTAAATTCTATGTTGCTGTATTGATAAGGAGCAGAGGTTGTGTCGCTGATCAGCATTCAATTCACTAATGTAGAGGCTTATACCTGAAATAGCATTCACTGGGTCTGACAAGCAGAACTTTTTTAACTTTGCTTTTGGATTTGGAATCTGGAACTAAAAAACTGCACCATATCATTGGCATTTAAGGACAGAGGTCTGAACTGTATTACACTGGATGAAATGTTAGATGCAGAAAACACAATTATCACAGAATACCTAGCAAGCAATGCATCCAGACTCAAGCTGTTTGATTTGGATATTGAGCAAGAGGCAAATGTCCAGAACAGATGGATTCTGATTTTTCAAGCATCATTAGACAGCTGTCAGGAGTATGAAGAGATTCTGTGGCAAGGTGAAGTCAAGAAGAGAGAAACAGAAACACCTGTACTACGCTTCCATTGGTGTGGGTGTAGTCTTCATTCCCTGTGCACTCTGCCTCCAAAGCACATGCTTAAGAAGCAGAAATAGTTAACTGGCTCCATAAGCAGCAGATGATCATTGATATGCAAAGCAGCACTGCAACAATAACCATTAAACTGCATGTGCTGCATACAATATAATGTCAAGGAAAAGTTTACATCTGAGTTTCAGTATAGTTGCAAGTCTTAATTCAATGTTTACATCATCTTTCTTGTTGTATACTTTGCAATAGTTCTAAATGTGTTACCATATTTGTGCCCCATTTCACCATAGTTTACTAATGCTTTTCTCCCTACCCTCCATCATGCTATTCTTTAGCTAGCAGAACTAGTGGTAATTATGTAGTAAGAAGAAAAAGATTGGTTTATTTACTTATTTTGATAGGCAACTAATGCTTTCCCGTATCAGCATCTTTTACATCATTCTGCATGTCTCATTGCCGTACTGTCAGGGCACCATCACACATTTACATATTTTGCATGTGTGTGTGTGTGTGTGTGTGTGTGTGTGTGTGTGTGTGTGTGTATATATATATATATATATATATATATATATATATATATATATATACATATGCAGATACAGATATATAGATATAGAATTATGCTGCGATTGGTTTACATCACAACTGACACATAAACGACTGACCAAAAAGTGTGTAAATACAAATCAATGACAACGAAAAATCAAGTGAATCACAAAACATTGAACATTTGTCTCCCACTTTCAGTGAACCCCAACTGCTGCACCTAGATCAAACATTGTCTACGTAGTGGTACTCTTAGAGAAAGGGGTTTTAATAATGTAACATGTAGGGTGGTGGTTAGAGGTAGGATAGTGGTAGTGTTACCACACATGAGTAAGAGTGGGCAGGGAGGTCATTGCTTAAATCTAAATGTTTAAATATAAAGAGAGCGCACCTTCTAAATCAAAGTTTTTTTTTGTCATGCCTTCCCATCTAGTGGCAAGCGTGGTAGAGTCTCCATATTTTTCAAGGAACATATTACTTTCAGGCAAATAACTACACACCAACAAACTGAGCTCATTCAACAACAAATCATTCCAGATAGGTTTAGTTATCAACTAGTAGCTTGTTACAGAACATATTTGTTGTTCCCTGATGACCACATAAGATTCCTTGGTGCTCTAAATGATCTATCTTTCTATTTAGCGAAAACTCTATTATTCTGGGTAACTTTAACTAAACTTCAGTAAATTGGGTCACTTATACTTCCAATGTAGGATATGCTTAATAAACAAAACATCATTAATTGGAAAACAAATTTATTAGGGGACACAGCAAAAATAGTTCCTACATGGGACCTGACAGTATACTTGGCTGCTTAACTAACAGTGTTAAGCTCTTGCAGAGCCACTGTTTAACCTACGTTTAGCTGCTGGTTTTGTTCCCTGGTGACTGGTGCACTCTAGTGGTGATGTCCCTCCATAAAGGTGGCCTTACAACTGACCTCATAAACTACAGTATTAAGAAACTTATTAGACTTGACCCCCAGCAGTCTAGATTTGGGAAATGTAGATCCTATCTACCGAATCTGGGGAATTTCTGTGAAAGGGTCACAGAGGTTTTACTGAGTGGCCAGCTGGTACACATGGCTTATCTTGACGTGGCCAAGGCCTTTGACCTCATCTCTATTCTCCATATTGGCATGATACAGAAGCTATATGCTTTAAAAATGAACCCATATGTGTGGCAGGATAGATAGGATAGGTAGCAAACTGGTCGAAAGACAGAACCCACACAGTGCGAGGTGCAGAAGCATCATTCAAAAATATGAAAGTGACAAGCAGTGTCCCTCTGGATTCAGTGCTGGGACTTCTCCATTTTGGCATTTACTTCTCAGATCTTCAGATAGAGAGCCAAAACCTCTAAGTTTGCAGATAATCACAAATTGGGGTTATAGATAACTCTCTTAAGTAAACTGTTTGTGTACTGAAAATGGTCTCAAACTAAATGCTAAAAAGTGTTAACATCATCACTTCTGGTACATGACCCCCTTCCCCTCATCATACTATATAAAGAACACCCCACTACAAAATGAAAATGTAGTCAGAAAACTGGAGACTTGGTTGATAACTCACTCTCTCTTTTGACCATCATGTGACAACAGTTTACAGGAAATCATGTTATTTAGGACAACTAATTGCAAAAGGAATATTATCAAGATCTAAAGACGCAATCACACCTTTATACTTATCATTTATAAGTCCATTTATCGAGTGCAATGCCCCCTTCTGGATGTTTCTTGCTAAAACATATGAAAGAATTAGACCTCAAATAGTTCCTAACCAAACAGATCAAAGGCCTAAAGCTCTATCCCTTTATTCAGTGTTTTATAGACTTTTAAGGGGGATCTCTGTCTCACTTATCTTGCCATTTGTAACCTGGTTGTTCTGGACCTCTTACATCTCACAAGTCCAATACCTCTAGCTGTACTAGAACCAGGGACCTAAATCTTAACCAACAGTTAAATAAAGCATGGTAGAGGGACTAGTTTACAGCTCAATGCCTCTTAAGTCACTGAGATAATCTTTTAAGCAGTGCATCTCACCATCTTCCTTTAAACATAACCTACATGACAGGATGGGTACCCACAATTGTACTGTGGGATTGACTGGTATGCCCATTCTCGAGAAAGGAGATGCAGCCAAAGGGAAGGTACATGAATGGTCTTGAGAATCAGAGGTCTTGGAATATCTATGAATTTATTTACTGTCAGAGGGATGGGTGCCTACACTTGGGAGTGGGAGCGGGAGCTACATTCTGGAAGTGGGTGAAAAATTGCAAACATTCTGGCTACACCCCTGCCTGTAGAACATGACCTCATCATTTTGGGAGTGAGGGCTTGTGATTGTTCATGGGAGCAAAGCCACTGCATAACTAAGGAACACGGGATGATCTAAATGGTCAGCACAGGAATAGAGATTGTAATTAATTTCTGACTTGTTATGAACATGCTAACATTTGCAGGACAGCAGTTTCATGCTTGCATAAATGTAGATTAAACCATCAGTGGTACTTGGTGTTATAGCTGCATTTACAATTATATGCAAGGATGCATTAAGTAGTTGCTCATCTAACATAATCATATTTTAATAATTGTTTGCATTAGTGAATGGCCAAATAGTGCCATCCAGAGTGTTTCTCAAAGAAGAAAACAATAAGATCAGTTGCGTACATTAATCACAGCTTGTCAAATATTTGCCTTAATTTTCCAAATGCAAAAGCAATAAACAGAGACCCAGCTAGATGGCATAGAACCATGGTGCCATGACTAAAGATCAGAGGATCACAACATGATAATAGTTTGTGTGTGGGATGAGTCAGACAGGTGGTGGGAGTGTCTTATGTCAGCTCATCCATCCTGCGGGATGGGATGGTTGTCAGTTTCTGTTAATAAACAGGTGCTCCCCCATCTGGAGACATAAGTTTGCCTGGTTATGAGCAGGCTACAGAATGCACAGCAGTGGGAGAGGGACCTGAATAGATAACACATGCAGTGATGCACATGACATCAACACCAGCTCCACCTCAGTTTAATTTTCATCATTTTTTGAATATTTACATCCTTGCCACAGCCATGTGATGTCCTTCCTATTCCTGACTCTCACCCTTCAGGCAATGGCCGTCTTACACAGGAAATAACTTGAAGGCTTAGAGAGGGAGAGCCCCCTACTGAAAGGAATATAGCAGGATATCACTGTCCCAGAGGAAGCAAACTGATGTAGCCATTATAGATTGGGGAAATAATTAATGGTGGAGGTAAGGGGGGGCTAAAAAAAAGAGTTGTCTGTATAGCCTGTGGGATAAGGTATCTGACCTTGTATCAGAAGAAGTTTGGTTAACATCCTACCATCATTATCTGAAAAGACAATGCTTTAGTTTCCAACAGTTACCACAGAAAATTAAGGCTATGAGCTGTTAATGTGCTACTTCCTGTAATCCAGGATTTGCTTCCTCAGCCTCCTTCTGCCTACTGTGTGATTCTGGCAGATAATGAGGTAGTGCTCTCAGGCCATTGGGAAATTAGGTTAGGCTTCTCAGTAGTCTTCTGGACATCATGCCTAGTTACTGCTTATGAACTCTGCCCCCTTCTCTCTCTCTCTCTCTCTCTCTCTTTATATATATATATATATATATATATATATATATATATATATATATATATATATACAAAAAGCAGATGCCAGCAGCCCCAAATCTTTCTTTTTGGCTACCCTCACTCCTCATACTGTTTATGTGCTTATTCTCCTTTTCCTTACTTTACTCTTCCTCTAAAGCTATGTCTAGTCTCTCTCTCTTGCTAGTATTTCTGCCCTGTTTTACTGCCTGTAGTCTCTTACTTACTGCCATTGTAAATATATATCATTTATAAGTCCATTTATCGAGAATATTGACCTGCTATTTGCTGCTAGTAATACCTCTCTCTCCCTCTACAGCCTCACTGTCTAGTCTAGTTCAGCCTTTCAGCACTGGCTTTCCTTTAAGTATATCTACCTGTGCAGCTTGTGGCCAGTGTTCTCTAGTAAGTGTTTCTGCTCATATTTGTATACTGGCTATTCTTTCAGCAACCTTACATACTAGTCTCCCACACTAGATCACTTTGTTTTCTCTTGATTGTTTCTCTTGATTGTGTCTTTGGCTTTTTCTCGACCTCAGTGCTGAACCCGCTCTGTTCGCTCCATTCGCCCTTGCTATGCTCAGGCTTAGTCTGCTCCCCTACCCTACCCCCATTCCCACCCACCTCATTACAGTTTCCTTTATACCATCCACTCCCTCCCCTTCCTCCACCACCATCCAGTACCATACAACTACCTGTCAAACTTTGAATTACATCACTTCCTGCACCCCCTTTTCTCATCTGCTTTCTATCAACTTCCTACCTACTTTTATACTTTCATTTGCACCCCAAAATTGCAATACCCACCCTCTAATCCCTTTACCCTCTTTCAACAATGCAATACCTTATCATTATCACCCAATGCCTTATTTTACTAACTACTCTAACCTCATATTACTTTCACCTTCCTTCTCCACTGCTTCACTCTCCTACCTCCTATACCTTTGATACTCATTCTACACCATCCTTCACTGATATCTCCCCAGCCCTATTCAGTTGCCCCAGCCAATGTCTTCATAAGCTATCTAAATTGCAAATACTCTCTCCTAACTACAAACCTAAACCCAAACTATGCAAACTACACCTACACTCCACCCAACTTTCTCTACCCACTAATAACTTACGTATATCTGGCGACATCCACCCTGACCCAGGCCCCTTTCCCTCTCCTCCTAAGCACCAACCTCCACTAGCCTCTACCACCCCATATTCTCCCACTGCCTCTCTCCTTCCTCATTCTCTTACACTAAACTCAACCATATCTAAACATCTAGCCATATACTCTCTAAATATTCAAAGCCTAACCAATAAAATTACTGAATTCCATGCTTGGATAGCCCATACAATTCCTCACATTCTTTGTTTATCAGAAACTTGGCTTAAGCCACATATCTCTAACAATGAAATTCTCCCACCAGGCTATAATATCTACCGCTCAGATAGATTCCCAACAATCCTTCACTCTAATACCCTCAACCTCTCCCCCCTCCCCACACCCATCCTGACTTTCACCTAGCTGAACTCATCATCGTCAACTGCCACTTAAACCCACACAAAAAAACTAGCTATTCCCTCCATCTATATCCCTCCTGGGAACAACCTGCCCACATTCGAGAAACTCCTGGCCTGGTTCTCCCATAATATAACCTATGAAACCCTCATCTTAGGAGATGTCAATCTAGACTGGTCCAAACTCAAAAATGAGTCCCCTCAAATTAGTATAAATCTGCATGGTTACCATCAACTAATAACTTCCACAACTCGACTCCACAAAAACTTAACTTCTGGCTCTGTAATTGACTGGATACTAACCAACTCCCCTAACCTTTATCATAACCCTACTACTCTACCAGACCAACTTAGTGACCACCTACCCACCTCTGTCCTTAGATATACCTCCCAACCTGCCACACCTATCCTCTATAGAGACTGTTGCAAACGTTCAAACTTCAATATAACCCAATTCAACGCTATTCTATCTTCCACTGACTGGTCTCTCCTTAAACACATCTCTCTAAATGACGCAGTAAATAGTTTCAATAGTATCTTCCTGAGTACTCTGAACTCCCTAGCTTCATCTAGGAAGATTAGAATAAAATCCAGTTATGCTCCTTGGCTTTCCAAAGAAACTAAATCCCTTATGCTTCAAAGAGATAAAGCTTGGAAATCCTGGATCAAAACTAAGGAATTACCCTCACTTCATAATTATAGACATTTCAGAAATATTACTAAGAAACAAATTAATGCTGATAAAAAGTCCTTCTTTTCCACTGCCCAACTCAATAACAAAGCCAACCCTCATACGCTCTGGTCAAGCATCAATAAAATTATTTTTCCAGGCTGCTCTTCAAACCCCTCCCCCTACCCAAATACAACCCCTCTGGAAACAGCTACCCTACTTAATAAACACTTTATTGACACTATTCAAGCACTCTTACCATCCAATGGCAACACTACTCCTCTGACTACCCCTCCCAACCCATCAAAGGCTAATACTTTCTCCTTACACCCTGTTCTTACTTCCTACATCTGATTCTTTCTTCTCAAACTCAAGCCGTGCCCTCCTTCCACTGATAATCTACCTCCTACCTTTCTCAAACTGGCAGCTGATTCAATAGCTTACCCAGTGTCTATACTAATCAATAGGTCCATTCAGGAATCCACTGTACCTACCCTTTGGAAATCCTTTTTCACTATACCTCTACACAAAGGTGGTAACTTCACAGACCCATCTAACTATCGTCCCATAGCTGTCCTATCCCCCTCTCTAAAATTCTTGAAAAATGCATCCACTCACAACTTCTAAAATACCTACTCTACCACAATCTTCTCACACCCACCCAGCATGGTTTTCATCCCAACTGTAGTACCACTACTGCCCTCCTATCCTTTACCCATACCATTGCTGAGGCCCTGGATAACAACAAACTTATCTCTTGTCTCTTCCTAGACCTTTCCAAAGCATTTGACACTGTCTCCCATCACCTATTACTATCTAAACTTACAAGCTTCAATCTATCTTCCTACTCCCTAGCCTGGTTCTCCAGCTACTTATCCAGCAGACAGCAATCTGTTAAATGGCTCTCTTCCTCTTCGCCATTCTTACCTATCCCAACTGGAGTTCCCCAAGGCTCCATCCTTGGCCCCCTCCTGTTCAATATTTTCACCAATGACCTCCACACATCTTGTAAACAATCCTCCCTCATCCAATATGCTGATGATTCCACTCTCATCCCCATCTCAGACATCTCTGAACTCCATGCACTCACTCAGCATACCTTTTTAGCTACTGAACAGTGGCTAACCAGTAACCTACTCATCCTCAACCCTAAAAAGACCAAACTATTACTATTTCTCCCCCACTCTCTTTCTCACCACAAATCCTCCTTTTCTATCACTTCTCTTATAACACAACTATTAAACCTGAAGCTCACACAAAACTTCTGGGAGTCATCATTGATGATGAACTAAAATTTAATATGCACCTTCTCCAAAGTGTAAAAAGGACAAACCAGAAACTAGATCTACTTTATTGTAACAAAGAATTTCTAACTCCAAATGCTAGACTCTCCCTTGGACATGCTCTGCTCCTTCCCTCCCTTCTTTATGCTGCCCCTGTGTTCACCAGCATTCAAACAGCAACCTTTAACAAACTCCAACACACTTACCACAAGCTAGCCAGATTCATCACAAACTCTACTTACAATACACATCACTGCCTAGCCCTTTCATCCCTCCACTGGCTTGAATTCCCATTCATCTTGCCCCGCTCTCTCTTCCTTCATCTCTATCTACACACCTTCTCACACTCTCCGTGCTTCCAGTCAGCAACTACTACACACCTACCAACCCAAAATTGGAACAAACTTCGTAGAGACATATGTTCCACCATTCACCCATCTCACTTCAAAGAAAAACTCAAACATCATCTTCTTAATAACAAAATCTGTCCCTGTCAAGCCCCAACCTAACTTCTTCCACTTGGGAGCCATGTCTGTAATTCCACTCTCAACAATATGTTCCCTCTATCAGCAGATAATTCCCTACTTTACTCTCATTTTAATTGATCAAACTCTTGTTGTAAAAATGCAAATAAATCTCTAGTCTGTAACATAGGATAGATATAACTACAAGTGTGCATTTTGCTGGTTGAATTTCTATTGTTATTATTGTATTACCAATTTCTTAACATACTATGAATGTATATAGTGTCATTTTTCTGTAAACTGTATTGTTTCTTGGAGCTTTTCTCCTCGGGTATCCACTGAAAACGGGCCACAAGCCCAGCTGGACTAGCCCGGTTAACAAATGTCAATAAATAAATAAAATAAATAAATATATATACACATACACAACACACACACACACACACACACACACACACACACACACACACACACACACACACTTGTATTAATGTCATTGATGTTTATATATATATATATATATATATATATATATATATATATATATATATATAAAAATACATCCAAAATCTTCGGTGCATGTATAATGGAAGGTGCTCGGTTCAATAAATACCACCAAACAAGAAATACCAGCACTCAACATAACAAAGCTTCTTAATATAGATATTCCTATAACAGGCAAAAAAAACGATTCTGGAGACACTTAATCCAAGAGCTAAATAGCTCTAGTTTACTGGTTCATCACCCCCAAGGCAGTGGAGAAATGACAGCAGAATACAATGCAACAACAGACCGGTATCCGGTTTCACCCTCTGGTGTCCTCAGTGTGTAATGACCATCAAACAATCTTCAGTTTAAATAGAGGACAAGGCAAAAAAACAGAACTGCGTTAAAAGATATATACATACATATTGCCTTCACCCAATATTAAACATATTTAAACATAATATACCCAAAATAAATATACACATACAAATATATAAAAAAACATATAAACCCTTATAAACACTAAAAAAAGAAGAAAAGAAGGCAACTATAACAATAGTTAAACCTGGATAAGGCATGTATCCTAAATATATACTAGATGTATATAAAGCAAATCAATGGTGAAAAATCAAATATAAACACACTTATTACTGGATTGATCAAAACTTCATAACCCTCAAGACAAATCTAACCAGATGGAAACACTATAACTACAACCAAAATAAATCCCAAATAAATCAACCCCGGTAGCCATTTAAGCCAGGTTTATATAAAACACCCAAATTAGTAATCCATAATTTTTTCCTTTTTATCCAATATCTTATATTTGTCTATGCCCATTAAACAAGATCCAACAACCACATCAATCCCTACAAATACAAAATGGGCTCTATGATGTTCAAGTTTATGTTTATATAGGGCACTTCTAGGTCTTTTACAATTAATATCACTCAAATGAGTTGCTATCCTCGTTTTAAAAGACCTAGAAGTTTGGCCCACATAGAAGGCACCACACTGGCATATAACCATGTAAATAACCCATTCAGTTTGACACGTAATCAAGTGTCTAATTTCAAAGACTCTTGATGTATTGATTGAAGCAAAACACTTTGTTCTAGATATAACTTTACAATATGCACAGTTGCCACAAAACGTGCTTCCTTTCAACCCATCTTGTATAGGATAAAGATCTTTATTCATTTTTTTTTTATACCAAGACAAAACCTCACCAATATTCTTATTACGTCTATAACTAAAAGAACATCTTTCTCCTAAATATCAATTCAACAAATCATCAGATTTTAAGATGCGCCAATGTCTATTTATTATTTGTTTGATTTTAAAGGTGTTAGTACCATACGTGGTAACAAATCTAATTTTCGTTACATCCTGAACTGAAACCTCAGTGTTATCATTCTGTGTGGTATCTAACAAAGATTCTCTTCTAAAATGTATAGCCCTATCACAAACAGATTTTATGTGAGCTTTATTATATACCCTCTCAATAAATCTATCCCACATTTTGTGGGCCTCATCAGTATAATTTTGATCATTACTACAAATGTGGCGCAATCTTTGAAACTGGGCGATCGGTATGTTATCAACCATATGCCGGGAATAACAGCTACTTGCTTCAAGAAGGGCATTTTTAGTGAATGGTTTCCTAAATAATGTTGTAACCATAGTCCCATCCAACACTTTTTTCACATTCACATCAAGAAAATCAATGGTAAATGGTTCTATTCTATCTGTGAACTTTATACCGAACTTATTTGAGTTCAAGTATTCGACAAAAACCTGCCATTCATCCAACTTGCCAGTCCATATACCTCAACAATCATCAAGAAAATGGCACCACATGTTAAGATGTTTTTTATGCACATTCTTATCATCATAAATCAACCAACATTCAATAAAGTCCATAAAGAGATCCACATATATTGGGGCGAACACTCTACCCATTGCTGTACCACTCAACTGCAAATAGCAGTCATTACCAAAATAGAACACGTTATGTTCTAATACCAACTTTACCATCATAACAAGAAATTCAAAATGTTCGACTGAATATTTCCCATATTCTTCGAGCCAATATCTAACTGCTGTGATGCCACCTATATGCGGAATACTAGTATAAAGACATTGAATATCAAGGGTACACAAATAAGAATTAACCGGAACTTGTAAATTGTCCATCAATCTATGAAACTCATTAGTATCTTTCAATCAGGCTCAAACCAAATTGAGTAGGGGTTTCAACTGATATTCTAAATACATAGAAATAGATTCAGTTAAAGAACCCCTACCCGAGACTATAGGTCTACCAGGTGGGAGCATTGTCATTTTATGAATTTTGGGTAAGATATAAAAATGTTGACATTTCGGATCATCCACCACAAGTTCTTTGTATAGATCATCAGAAATGATCCCCCTTTCTTTATAAGAAAGAAGTACACCATCTATCTTTCTTTTAAATTCTTTCGTGGAGTCATAAGATAACTTAATATAGAACTTTGTATCTCCTAGCTGTCTGTATACTTCATTGGAGTATTCAGAAGTACTCCATAAGACAGTAGCCCCCACCCCCTTATCAGCACCAACTACTATCACATCTTTGTGATTATATAGGTCTACCAGGTGGGGGCATTGTCATTTTATGAATTTTGGGTAAGATATAAAAATGTTGACATTTCGGATCATCCACCACAAGTTCTTTGTATAGATCATCAGAAATGATCCCCCTTTCTTTATAAGAAAGAAGTACACCATCTATCTTTCTTTTAAATTCTTTCGTGGAGTCATAAGATAACTTAATATAGAACTTTGTATCTCCTAGTTGTCTGTATACTTCATTGGAGTATTCAGAAGTACTCCATAAGACAGTAGCCCCCACCCCCTTATCAGCACCAACTACTATCACATCTTTGTTGTCCTTAAGACTCTTAAGTGCCTGTCTCTCCTTCAAATTAAGGTTAGAGCCATGATGTTTGAATATATTTGCCTAATGGCTATGTAGGTCCCTTAGAATCAAGTCTTCAAACAGTTTTACCTTAGTATCATAGGGAGGATTAAAAATAGATTTCTTAACCTTAAACACCATAGATGAAGTACAACTACTGTCCATTTTAGCAAAAATATGTTTTAAATTCAACAATCTACAGAATCTTTTCACATCAACATTGGTATCATATTCAGAAACAAAACCCGAAGGTACATATTTCAGCCCTTTATTCAGCACACTTTTTTCATCTGTTGTTAACTCAACATTAGTCAAATTAACTATCAAATCAACATTATCAGAGCCTTGAGTTATACTGGCATTTTCAACGTGTCCCTGAATGTCTTTTTTGCCATTTCCATTCTGAAATCTAGTTGTTTTTCGATGCTTACGTCCCCCTCGCCTAAAGGGCCCACTTTCCCTTTAATTCTCTTGGGTAAAGGTGATGTTTTTTCAAAAGTGTCGCCAAAGTCATTTTCAGTGCCTGTACTTGGTGGGTTAGAGGAAACCTCTGAGGCACTCGAATCTGTATATCCCATGCTACGTGCTGTTTTTATATAGATTTAACCTCTGAGGCACTTGAATCTGTATATCCCATGCTACGTGCTGTTTTTAATATAGATTTCCCCCGCTTTCATTTTTCACGACCAGATCTATTTTCAGTTCCAAAAAATCTTACAGTCCTTTTCGTTTGTTGCAGTTCTGTTTTTTGCCTTGCCCTCTATTTAAACTGAATATTGTTTGATGGTCATTACACACTGAGGATGCCAGAGGGCGAAACCGGATACCGGTCTGTTGTTGCATTGTATTCTGCTGTCGTTTTTCCACTGCCTTGAGGGTGATGAACCAGTAAACTAGAGCTATTTAGCTCTTGGATTAAGTGTCTCTAGACTCATTTTTTTTGCCTGTTATAGGAACATCTATATTAAAAAGATTTGTTGTGTTGAACGGTGGTTTTTTCTTGTTTGGTGGTATGGTGGTATATATATATATATATATATATATATATATATATATATATATATATATATATATATATAAATATATATATATATATATATGAACACTGATTTAGTCAGACAGCACAAAGAATTAAGGATACGAGTAGTTAATGAGTTGCTTCTTGTTGTCCAGGTTTTGAGTTTCTCAACCTTCATTTACCTACTATGTGACTGAGCAAGTTGTCTAAGCAGAAAGTGTACTGAGGCCATTTGGAAAGTTGGGTTAGTCTCCTCAATACATGCATGCATACATATACATTTCAATTATAGACAAAATGCCATTCTAGCCTGCCAATATACAAAAAGAGTCATTCCCATAATAAGTGTCCAAGGTGTTCTTAAAAATATATAAACTAGTGATTGCTTCGTATGATTTGCTAGTCTATTCCATTCATCAGCTACTCTATCAGAGAACCAATAATACATCTATCATTCCTATATAATCTCCTTTTAATTAGCTCTATGAGGCACTGTACAAGTTCAGATATTTTAACCTTTCATAATAACTTTCATTTTCACATCTGTGAATGCCCTTGTTATATTTCTGCTGTACTCTTTTCACTTTCCTCATGCTTGTTTTCTTCTAAGGTTTCTGTATCATTATTCCATACTCAAATTTGACTCAAATGTAACTTACAAACAATGATTTCATAAATTCTTATTTCGTACCCTTTATAAATCCTTTTATATAGCCTACAGTTTTAAAACTATCATTAACCAAGTGGTTGATATGATCAGAAAAACACAAAGCTGGATCTACCCATATACACATGTTATTTAAATGAAACTACAGTTTCAGTCGCTGTGTGCTGTACTAAATATTCACCCTTTAATCTATGTCTCCTCAATCTCACGTTCATAGTTTTTGATGTGTTTATCACCATATTATTCTCCAATGCCCAAATGGTCAATTTAGTCTGGTTCTTTTGCAGATATGCCTTAGCTATAACAGATGGAATCAGTTTACCCATTTTCAAGTCCTCTGCATACTGCATATAGATTGTAGAACACCTCAGATGAAAATGATAGATCGGAAAGATACAATGTAAACAAGTATGAGCCTAAGACAGAGCCCCGGGGGGTCACCTTAACTGTGACCTAGAATTTCACCTGTCCAACTGCTGTATGATATTTGCCATGTTCTATCTATAAGCCGTGCAGTTATCCATCTTATCAAGATTGCATCAATGCCTATTTTGATGTAATGTACATATTCCTTCTGCTGTTTTTCTACTGAATAATGCCCAAAACACAAAAGTGAGAAAAATTAACTGTAAGTGTATTTTGCATGGGGGCACACCCTCTGATGTGGAGACAAGCTCCCCACAAGCCTGATGTTATATATATATATATATCAACTCCACAATCACACCAACTCAAAGAAGAGAGAAATATCCTAAAATAAGTGAATCATTTCTGGATCACAATTATAAATTGCACCAGCAATGATTTCCTAACAAAAACAGAGATCAATGTTATGTTTTTCTGCATTTTTTTCCTTTGGACTACTGACATTCGAGGAATTTTGTCTCAGTCATCTATAGAGGAGCCGTGTTTTGTCTGTTACCATATCAAAGGCTGAAATGTAGTCTATATAAATTATATCACAGCAACATTTTTCATTTATAGTTGTTATTATATGATCCGCGGTGGTGGTGCTGCAGTAGTGTTGTCGCCTCACAGTAAGACGCTGTCTGGTTCGATTCTCTGCTAGAGCGTCTTCTGCTTGGAGACTGTACCTTCGCTGAAGGTTGTGCATTAGGGCTGGTAACTTGGCACATAAAAATCAACTACCACTCATTAGCGGACCGGAGTTCCGCTGTGGCGACCCCTAACCGGGAAAAGCTGAAAGATACAACAACAGCAACATTATATTATCATAGAACATCATGTTACAGATGGTTATACAATGTTTTTCAACATATACATGCTGATATATGGTTCCAAGTTTAAACCTTTCCAATTCTAACAATAATTTAACCAAAATGACATCGTCTATTATTTTTCCACAACAAGAAAGTAACTTCTTGGGTATGTCCTATTCCCCTTTTCCTTAAAGATAGTGCATGTCTCCAATCTTGAGGCATCTTTACATACTTAAAACCCTTGGTAAATAACAAATATAATGGTACTGTATGTTTAAGCTCAAACGTTCTCTTCTCTGGTTGTTATTACTAATTCTGTCTCCTTTTTGTTTGGGTCCAGTTTGCATAGTTCTTTTTGAATACAGTCTAATTTCTGTATCTAAAGTTTCCTGGATGTTATTAGCACAGTCTATCACCCCTTTGTAGAACCAAACTGTTTTGCATAAGATTTTACAAAAATTTCTATGATCTGTTGTGTTTGAGAATTAATTTTAGAATCTACACACAATTTATCAATCTGTACATCTTTATTCTAACCACATCTTATGTATCTATAAAATGATTTCCTGTTATGCTCGGTATCTTTATATAGGATCATACGATCATTGGAAGTTACTAGGCTATTGGCCCTGAGGCCCTTACAAGTCTAGCCAAGAATTTAGCCCATGTTCCGACAAGTCAGCACCTGATGCCACTGTCCAGCAGGGACACAGGTGGAATCCCAGGGGGGTATTTTCTGTTCCCCATCCAGTTATCCAGGTTGTGCTTAAAAAGGGATAATGAGGTACTCTGCTTGGCATGGAGAGGGAGTCTATTCCACAGAAGGGGGAGTCTCTGGGACACAAATCTGTCCCACCAACAAGTCCTATTGATGTCATAGACCAGGCTGAGGTCATGTGTTTGAGTTACTTGATGGAGATCGACTTGCAGATATGCAGCAGTCCCATCAAATCAGGGACTTGAGATTAATTTGTATGCCAGACAGAGGTCACCTCTGAGGAGTCTGTATGAGACTGAGTAGAGAGACAGGACTTTTCGCATATCTGTGTAGAGTAGATGTTTACGGCCCTGGATTCTCCTGATGAGGAACCTTTGTGGTCTCTCCAGCTGCTGCATGTGCTTTGTGAGGTACATACAGAAAAGGACGTTGTACTCAGTAATGGAATTTTATAAGGGAAGAATATAGGGATGTTATGACCTCCTTGTCCCTAGATGAGAAACCCTTCCTAATGAGGTGGGCCATGTAGGAAACCTTCCTTACAACGGAGGCAATATGGTGGTCAAAAGTCAGGTTGCTATCAACCGAGGTGCCCAAGTCCCTCACGACTGATTGCATGCTTACAACCTTGTTATCAATGTGATAATTTGTGGGGACATCACTCTCCACAAAGGGGATAATGATGCAGTTTTGGCATTCAGTTTGAGGCTATGTTTCTGGCAACAGGCATTTGTTTGGGTGAGACCCTCCTGGAGGATGCCCACATCACTAGGAAAACTGATGA
This sequence comes from Protopterus annectens, assembly GCF_019279795.1. NCBI lineage: Eukaryota > Metazoa > Chordata > Ceratodontiformes > Protopteridae > Protopterus > Protopterus annectens. The sequence continues at coordinate 1,973,772,352 of NC_056726.1, forward strand.
CAGTGCCCAGCTTGCAGTCATCTGCAAACTTGGTCAGCCATAGCCCACTGGTATTGGCCTGCACCTCAGAAAAGTATAACCCAAACAACAGAGGCCCCAAGACCAATCCCTGGGGTACACAGTCATTACGTGTCTACTGCTTGAGATGGCTTCCCATATTTTGACTAAGTGAGTTCTATCAGAGAGTCAGTTTGCTACCCATCTGGTAACATATGGATTGATGCCTAGTTGAGATAGTTTATCTATTATACCAGACTGGGGAATAGTATTAAAAGTTTTGGCCAGGTCAAGGTAGGCGGTGTGCACTGTATTCCCCACATCTATGGCTTTGGTGTCTGTCTCAAAGAAGTCGACCAAGTTTACCAGGCATGACCTCCCCTTGATGAAACCAAACTGTGTGGGATTGAGTGTTTGGAGGTTGTCAATGTCCTTGTTAATGAGGTTCATGATAATCTGTTCCTTGGCCTTGCAGATCAGCCTAGTTAGGCTGATGGGTCTATAATTTCCTGGATTGGTGGACATTCCACCTTTTTGCAAAGGGATGACAATGGCTGTCCTTCACTCAGCTGAAAGGAAGCTGGTATTCAGGCTTTGGTTGAATATGGTGCCTAATTATGCTGCAAGTTCCTGCCTGAGTTTGTGTAGAATGCAGCCTGGCATGTTATCGGGTCCCATGGAGGCTGTATTTCTTGATTTTGAGAGGGCAGTGATGACTTGCTCCCTTAGATATAAGGAGGGGGGGGTACAGGTGCTGGGGATGTCCTGATTTACTAATGGTGGGACAGAGGGGTGAAGTTTTATCTAAACCTGTCTGCCAGCAGGTTGGCTATATCTATGGAATTTGTGTATGTGGTGTCCTTGACCACCAGTTCTGTACAGATCTGAGTGCTTCCTTTGAGATTGTGGACATATGTGAAGAAGGCCTTATGATTGTCTTTAATAGATGTGGCCAGTTTGGACTCAAAGTTTGCTTTGAAGAATTTCACTAGTGCTCTTATTTGCTTGTTTAGGCTAAAGAGACATTGCTTCTAATTAGGCATCTGCTCCTTCTTGGTCCTGGACAGCATTTTTTCCCTTTATTATAGAGTTTGTTTATTGCAGATGTCCACCAAACAAGTTTACTCTTCCATGAAGAGGAGGATTTTGTCCTGTCAGGTATTCCTGATTCCATGCAGCTATATAAATGCTCATATAGTACTTTGGTGTAGATGTGGACATTTGTGCTACTTCCTACAGGGGGGAGGGGCCTGTAAAGCTGTTTATACCTTCCCTCAGGAGGTTGTAATCAGCTTGGAGAAGTTTTTTGTTTGACCCTAGCTGGGGGAGGGGGGGGTGGTGGCCAGGGGAGATGGTGACTTCAAAAGTGACCGCTTTGTGGTCGGATCTTACCAGGGTGGATGACACTGTAGGGATGCTGCAGTGGTTAAACATGTTGGTTAATACCATGTCCAGGATAGCATCACCTCTTGTGGGGGTGTCGACCAGTTGGTCCAAAGCACTTGCATTGATGAAATCAAGGAATCTCTGGGCATTTGTGTTTTGGCATGAGTAGTTCTTCCAGTCGATGGCTGGATAGTTAAAGTCACCCAAGATCATGGCAAAGGGTTGAATCTTGTTAGATCTGAAGAGGTCCAGATAGGTGGAATGGGCATCTTGAGTCAAAGTTGCTGGCCTATAGGTAGCTATGATTTGAACTGGGGTTTTGTAAAGGTTAACTGTACCTGGGGTGTCTCCTGTGCATCATACTGTGTGACCAGCCTGAAGGTGTGTATGTCTTTAATATATATTGAAACTCCACTACTTTTGGTTTGCTGCCCACTGTTTATTTATTATTTTACTGGATTTATTTAACATTTGTTTACCAGGAAAGGCCAACTGGACACAGGTCCTTTTTCAGCAGAGGCACGGGGAGAAAAGATCGAAGAGTAACAGTAAATTTTAATGCACAAATTATAGTAATCAATAAAGTATAAAGTAAACAAAATGTAGTATACATAAGAAAATACAAATTTGTTACATCATAACAACAAAATCTAGGCTTTGAACATAGCTAGTACTATTTGTAAAGTATGACTTATGTCACGATATAATATTAAGACATGCTGGTAGGAATAAAAGATTAAACACAAGGGAAGAATTTGGATATGGTCGGGGGGTATACTGTGATGTATCAGAGCATTAACGAGGGGTTAGTACAGGAACATAGCCACTTATTTTTTAGATAAGTTTTAAGTCATGGCTTAAAGTGGTTAGTGGATGAGACTGAGAGAACGGAGTTAGGAAGGGAGTTCCATATAGGAGATATATGGCTGGAATATAAAGATTCTCCTGCAGTGCTGTTAGCCTTGGACACGGTGAGTAAGTTCTTATTGCTAGAGCCAAGTGGTCTGCTGGAACTGTAAGGATGGATGAGATTTTGTAGTGAAGGGATTCTGGTTGGTTGTTTTACAATTTTGTGAGTTAGAGAGCGTTGGTAGTAAAGAATAATGTTGGGAAGTTCAAGCCAGTCTAGTATCCTTAAAGCTGTACAATGATGTGTTCTATATATGTCAGTCAGATGCAAACTTACCAATTTTATTATAACATGCGTCTAGCGTAGATAAGTCAGTTTTCTTAAGATTATTTAAAGATTAGATTAGGATATAGATTAGGTTTGGGGTCTAAATGTATGATAGGATGAGTAACCTGGTATGGCTGGGGTGCTCTCTGCAGCTTTGAATTGAACCAGGTTTCTGTGTCTGCACAGATGTCAGCATCTTCCTTGGTTAAGAATGCTTGCAATGAGTGCAGTTTCATATTTAGACTCCTAGCATTTAGCAGCATGACCTTTAATTTGCATTTTGATGACATTTTCATGTTGGTAGTTTTGACACATGGCATTGCCTAAATAAAGGCAGTATGGAGGAGGCAAGAGCCTTTGCCAGAAGCCTGAAGCCCAAGGAAGACAGTTGCAAGAAATCTCAGGCAAAGCATTGTAGTCTGTCAGTCATGTCTTCCCAGGCTGTCAGGTACTGGATCCCTGTGGGGAATGACACCAGAAACTAAGCCAATTGTTAAAGTCAATCATTTTCTGTTTGTATTGAGGCATCATTCTGGATGATGGTAGAATGCTGCTTAAGGTTAGGGACATACCTGTCTGCGACACATATTCAGTGAGCTTGATCATGTCTCTCTTCATATCGTCCAGTGAGATATGTCTGAAGTCATTCATGCCACCATGGACTATGACAGTTATAACAGTACCTGTTGTTGAGAGACTTAAGTGCATGTGTGATATGGTGAATTCTGGCACCTGACAAACAACTAACTGACTTTGTCCTTTTCCAGCCTGGTGAAGGGCACATCTGTGTGTCTCACAGTAGAGTTTCCTATGACTAATATGTTGGGTTTATGGTTAGGCCTTAGTGGCTGTGAGACACAGGCGTGTGGACTGTGTGTGGTATGTGGTGTGGTGGGCTGTGAAATTTGCGTGTCTTTTTGCCTCAGAGGTCTCTTTTATTTGGGTATGTTTTTGTTGAGGACCTCCGCACATATAGGTGTATGTTGTGTAGATATGGGTGGTGTTTGAGGTATGGTGTTTGTGTTGACAACCTTCTCTGTGCCAGATATACTGGCTTGTGAGGAAGAGAGTATAGACTCTTAATGTAATTGCATCTCTCACAAATTGTGTTCAAAGGTGGTAGTAGTAGAGGGTTGTGTGTGTATATGAAGCAGTTGCTACACTGTCTCAGGAAGCCCATATCAACAAGACTGGCAGGCGAAACCGTAGGAAATTGTCCATCCATATTAGTCGGAATCTAAGAGGACAGAGACCTGAAAGAGCTAAGGGGGTAAAGGGTGGAAGATCTAAGATTAGTATTACTAGTTGATCGTACAAGTGCTACTAAGGGAAAATTTGTAGCTGTAGTACCTCACAATGGGTTAAACACAGTGTAGCTGCAGTGTGCAATGTGCAAACAAGCCCAAACTAGCTCAAACATGGGGTTTAAATACAACAAAATATAGACTGTTTCAGTAACACAGAAGTCTTGCCAATCCTGCTAGCCCCTGTTTTCTTTATCAATCAGCTTGTGCCAGACAAGGTCCAGGCAGCCTTGCTACTCTCACCAGCAGAGAAGATAGGCCCCTACCGACAGAAGATGGCTGCCAGAAACACAGAAGGCAAACACAATATGGATACCAAAAATAAAGAAGGCAAAAGCAAACAGCTCTGGATGCAGCAAACCTGTAACCTGACTATCCTACTCAGTTTAAGGGTTAAGAACACAGTAAAACTCAGAGAAAAGCACAGGTTATCCACTTACAGATAAAACCAAACTCATAGTATGAAAAAATACAGTTAAACAGTAATTAAATGCAGTAAATGCAGTTAAACAGTAATGAATTGCAGTAAATAGCATTGAAATACAGTTAAACAGTAATGAAATGCAGTTAATCAGTAAAATGCTTTAAAACAGTGCAAATGTGATACATTAGCTATAAGGCACAGATAAAAAATGATAGACAAGTGCAAATACAATAAAATAAGTGAAAAATAAATGAAAAAGAACAGATTGGTCTTGGAGCCTCAGGAACTTTGTAAACTTCCCAGAGATGATGCGCCTCCACAGAGACTGGTTCAAACATTTTTCTTCAAATTTAGCCTGATCTTGCCTCACACTATGTTTAATTTCTCTGTCCAGTCTGCTTATTCCAGTTTAGTTCAACCTGATTTCCCTTTCTTGAAATTGTTATATTTCATCTTATTTGCTTTTTCTTGTTCTTATGGAATCATGACCTCCTGTGTTTGCGTGCCCAGATCCTGATTGTTAAATTGTTTTTTTTTTTTTTTTGCTTTCAGACAGTTTTCTGTTTAAATACACGTATGTCCAAAATTAGGTTTGGATGTTCCACACATTTCCACTTTTGAAAATGCCTCATTTCTTTCATGTAGGTATTTATCCAAAAACTGACCTGATTCTCTTTTCTATATGTGATTTGTTGTAAATATGACCTAATACCTTTTCAAGTTATGCTACATAAGAAGGTTGTAAGCTCAGTCAGAGACAGTCATCAGGAACTTGTTTATTTGAGGGGCGTGGCCAAGGATGAACACAGGATAGCAGCAGATTTCTTCAGCTCCACCAATTTCATTACACTGACAGGAATTAATTACTTAAAAAATAAATTTTTGAAGTAATTTTCTTTCTAAATATGTTTGTTTTATATAGTTCTTGAACTATATCTAAAAAAGAAAGGAAATCTTAACAATATCCCTGTCAGAAATCACTTTGGAAATTTTCCTGTCAGTTTATCAGTCTGAAATGAGTTCCAGTAAGACAAATTCTCAAGACTCCAGCATCAAGAAAGAACTTCAGTCTCTGATAATTATAATCCAGCAACTTACTGCTAAGATGGATAAAATGGATACTAAAATAGACACCTTCATAGAAAAAACTACAAATCAAATAGACTTGTTACATATAGACCTGCAACAACAGAAGATCCAGATGACAGGCATAGAAGAAGCTGTGAATGACATGGAAAATAGAATACAAGAAGAGGAAATCAACATTGATTTTCTGCTGAAACAAAATACACATTTACAAACAAAGCTGGATGACCTGGAAAATAGATCTAGGCGCAATAACATTAGGATTTTTGGATTGCCAGAAAATATTGAAGGTAACAATATTACTTCTTTTTTAACAACATGGCTCCCTAAAACTTTAGACTTACCAGAAGCATTCTCTTTTGGTATTGAAAGAGCACATAGATCTATAGCTAATACTAACGCTAACAAAAACTATCCTAGATCAGTTATAGTTATATTTCTATCATCTTTTGATAAAGAGATGGTTCTTAAATCTGCTTGGGCTAAAGCTCCTGTTAAGATTAATGAGACAACTGTGCATTTTGACAATGACTATTCTTCCATGGTAATAGCTAAAAGAAAAGTTTTTCTGCCACTAATAAGGGAGCTTAAAAAAGCACAGTTTAAAACATACCTTCTGTTTCCTGCCAAGCTTAAAATCTTCCTTCCTGATGGTCCTAAAATTTTCGATGACTTAGACTCTGCCTTACTGTTTATCAAAAAAAATAAGATTTTGGATAAAATAGAAGAAATGGAATGGGCTAGTCCTTCATTAAAGAGACTGGCAACTGAAACTTCGTGGAAGACTTCAGAGAAGAAGAAGAGACTAAAAAACAAATGATCTGTTCTATGTTTTTTTTTCTCTCATCATTTTATTTCATTATTAATCTTTGTAAATATAGTTCCTGCATTTCCAAGAAGCAACAAATATTTTGAAAAAGATTTAATCAAAGTTATTCTCTGTGTGCAAAGAAATGTTTTGTTTCATAACTTGTCAAAATATCTGGAGATTTAATGGCAAGTTGTGATTCAACTTGTTTCTCTTTCTGAAAAGGAGAAGTAAGGTCAGTAATTTGTTACATTTTTTCTTTATCTTTTTTTTTTTTTCTCCTTTTCTTCTTTTCTTTGTTTAAAAATGACATTCTATTTAGATTATGTAGTGGGTAAAGGGTGGGGGAGGGCAGGGAGAGAAGAGTAATGAAAATATGATTAATAGAATAATAACATATTTATTCCTTGTAAAAAGTTTATATGTTCTTCAAATGCTATTCCTAATTATACTTTCTTGATTACACTGCTTATGCTTGTTTGTAAATAATCTGTCATGCTTTAACTAATAATAATTAGAACTAAATAATAGTAAATAATATGTTTTATTTTTAACTCTATTAATATAAACAGTAAGTAATATTCCATTGTATATACTTCTTATAGCTTTCTCTTACATTTTTTTTATTTCTGCCTCACACCCTTTTACTTTCTACTCTCTTTTTCTTTTCTTTATTAATATATAGAAATGTTTTTGATCATATAGACACAGTAAATAATAAGATTTGCATAAAAATTGAGTTGGGACAAAAATATTGAGTTTTATTACTTATTAATAATTTTGGGCTTAATTTCACTTACATAGAGGCTGTAATAACCTGTAAAATACATTGTGAAGGTTTTGTCATGTTTAGATGCATTTACACTGCTAAATGAATGTTTGTCACTAGTTTTTAATAAGTTTCTCGCCAAAATGTTAAGAGAGACAATCTGGGATGTGGGCTGTCTCATGCACAGTGTCCATGAGCTACTTCAAAAGCTTCAACTCTCAGAATTCTCACAGAGAAGTTGAAAGCAGCTAGTCTCACCTTTGACCTAGATATCACACTGACACATCACAGATTCAGCAATGACACTCTACCAGGAAATAGAAATGATACAAATGCGACTATGTGAAGGAAAATGAACTCTTTAACATCTAAATGTGAGTTATTTTATATAATTACTTAAATATCTATGTTATAATTCATAAAATATGTCAGTTATAATGAGTTTAAATGATACAGTTTCTTGTAGTAAGTAAATGTCTTATTTTAGAAGGCATAGAAAATCTAACATTTATTCAAGTGTTTTTGAAAATCTACTTAACAGCAGCTTAATAATCTGTGTTAAAAACTTATGTTCCAAACATATACATTACTATAACTCATTTAATTCATCTGATTGACAAGCATAAATAATTTTATAACTCTATACTGGAAGAAATTGTCATGTGATATATTTTAAAGCAGTAGTATAGCATGGTTGTAAAATCTGGTTACTAAAATGTGTTTGCTGTGCATTATTTTGTATAAAGCAGACAGATTTATTGTAGTGACAGCAAGTAAGATGGTGCTCAGTAAGGACACAACTCAGTGAGATCATATATATATGTGTGTGTGTGTGTGTGTGTGTGTGTGTGTGTGTGTGTGTGTGTGTGTGTGTGTTTGTGTGTGTGTGTATTTGTGTGTGTGTGTGTGTGTATGTGTGTGTATGTGTATGCATATGTATATATATATATATATATATATATATATATATATATATATATGTGTATGTGTGTGTGTGTGTGTGTGTGTGTGTGTGTATGTATATATATATATATATATATATATATATATATATATATATGTGTGTGTGTATGTGTGTGTGTGTGTGTGTGTGTGTGTGTGTATGTGTGTATATATATATAAATATATATATATATATATATATATATATATGTGTGTGTGTGTGTGTGTGTGTGTGTATATATATATACATATATATATATATATATATATATATATGTGTGTGTGTGTGTGTGTGTGTGTGTGTGTGTGTGTGAGTGTGTGTGTGTATGTATATATGTATATAAGTGTTTCTGAGAATCTGCATAACTATGCAGTATGATTTATAACAATTTCTATGAATACAATATTTTATTCTATTGACAATAATGAGTTTGAGTAAATGCTCATATACAAGCAATTCAAGATTTTTTGGAAGCTGTTAATTGCATTTACATGACAGAAAATAGATGCATCTTAATATATGTAATGTCTGAATCATATTAGCCAAAGTTTTTGATTTAAATGAATGTTAGAACTTATTTTTCTCTCCTCTTGATTTCTAACATCAAGATTATTTGAATGCTATTTGAATACAAGTGTTTTATATTACATGGATGTATATAGTAGTATGAACAGTTTAAAAAAAAAAAAAAAGGTTTATTTTAGTTTATATGATGCTGTTTTACCAAATGTGTAGTCTTGTCTTGCTAGATAATTGAATTGAAAACTGTTAACCTCAGATAAATATAACTAGTATTAAATTGATAAGGTGGTAGCTGAGGTACTGCTGCTTAGGGTAGGGGGTTAACTTGAGTGGTAAATACTACTCTAAGTTGGAGTTTATAACTCCAGGCTGGATGCAAGGTTTAATCCTTACATTATTTTCACTTGTTCATTGTTATTTGTATATAGTTTTGACACCCACAATATATTTTGTACATTCATTGTCACTACAAACAAAATTGAATCCTATACGAAATCCCATGAGAGATTCAATAAATACAGCTATATTTAAAGGTACACCTAAAGGAGGAGATGTGACATTACTTATCTTGTTATTTGTTATTTTGATCATAAGATTCTTAAAGGACCACTACGGGCAAATGATGAAGAAAACATATATTTTTTATCTTGCCATGATTTACTACACCTCCCAAAGCTGCCTTCAGCAAAATACGTACTCATTCCTAATTTTATTTTGTTTTTACTCTTGTCTGCCCTCATGGGGGCAGACATGGTGATTCCTTTGGAAAGCTAAATCTGTCGTATAATGCAGACTGTGAGGACAAATAGCCCTACCATTTGTTGTCAGACTAGACTTCCATTCACTTACAATGGAACTCCTGAAAAAAACTGCCAAGTTTGAGAGTCTGCAGCTCATGTGTCATTGACTGGTATGCACTGAGTTTTACAAATGTTGTTCCTACTGATGTACTACACATTCACTGAAATAAACTTGCAAAAGTGTCAACAAATTACTGAGATAAAAAAGACTTTTCACAAGGAGCAGTTTTGCAAGTTTCAGTTCCTGGCCAGGTTACTCCTCCCATCTCCCCTCCTTCAGTGGGCTACAGTCTCACATTTCCAGCTTTGCTAGATTCAGCTATTTAGTCAGCTTTGCATGACAACAGAAATAAAAAAAAAATAGCCTGGTGTGCCACTAAAATTGTTCCCTTGTATGTCTCTTCACTTCTGAATGGCAATTCCCAAGAATAAAAAAAAAAAAAAAAAAGCACATTCATCAGTCCAGAGTTTAGGCTAGTCTATCCATTTTTTTAAAATGTGCACAGTAAAATATTCAACTTGTAATGCATTTTGGCTGCTGACATGGTTATCTTTACATAGTTATTCTCTTATAGTGTAACCTGAACTTATGGTATTTAATGATAAATTTTACAACAATTCTCAGTTTCTTAACAATGACCTCCCAAGCCTCTGATGTGACCTAGTACTTTCTTGCTATTGCTTTATGTAGTTTGTCTTAGTTGTATACTTGTAGTGTGTTTCTCATCCTCTCAGCAACAGACTCCTGGAGAAGCATATACTTTTATTGAAAGAGTACCAGCAGCTGTAGCAGTGATACCACACTCCAAAACAATGCACTCATAGTACTGACAAACACAAGGGAATGTATATGTCTGAATCAAGCAGTGATGACATTGCTAGGGACTTCACTGAGCAAAATTTTACTCTTAATTTTTCCATTTCATAATGCATAACATTCGCACCACACTTACAAAGGCACACCTCCACCTTCCACAAACACAGCAACCCATACCCACACAACTGCTACGGTTTCTCCCTTCAGTTATTGCAAGCCAAGAATAACACTTTTTAATAAGGATACCTATCAGACAAGTCTGCATAGTGCACTTGGTGTACCTGCATCATCGCAGCTCAGTCCCCCCCCCCCCAGCAACTGCAACATTGCCAGATAAAACCACTGCTATGGTCCAGTTTCTCCCTACCGTTATTGCAAGCCAAGAATAACACTTTTTAATAAGGATACTTACCAGACAAGTCTGCATAGCACACTTGGTCTACCTGCATCATCACAACTCCCCCCCCCCCCAGCAACTGCAACATTGCCAGATAAAACCACTGCTTCGGTCCGGTTTCTCCCTACAGTTATTGCAAGCCAAGAATAAAGTACAGGGCCTGGGTTTGGGTGTATATCACCGCAGCTAATGAGTTAGGTTCTGAGGTAAAAATAGAGATTGAGTAGTTTGCTTAGGGTCTTAAAGTTCTTTATAGTTGTTTGAGACTGGTAGTGTGATGGCTGTGAGCTGTGTGCATAGTGGTGAATAAAGAAGGTTTGGTAGTGATGTGGGACTAGTTGAGTAAAAGGGTGTGTTGTAGTTATGTCAGTGGAAGTAGTTTTTCTTGGTATATGGATAAAATTTATTTATTTATTTAGTGGGGGCGGGTGGGAATAGGAAGCAGGGAGGGGAGTGGAGTGAGCCCGAGTGCAGCGGGGCTAACACTAACTCCAATTATATCAATGGGCTTACTTGTTTCTTTTCTTTGTACACCAAATGTATCATTCCACTTGTTTCTGTTTACACCAAATGTGTCTGTTTGGCTGTATTGTACTAGTTTAATTTACTTATACTGATGCAGTCACACTGAAAAAGGTCTGGGGAAGCTTCCTCACCACAAGCAGGCCAAAAGATAACTTTCAAAGGTGCTACGCTCAAGGAGACCCACTAATATAGACTAGTTAATGTGCATGGGGGAGGAGGAAGTTAGAGGAGGGAGATACAAAATGGGGGAAGGTATACCCAGAAAAAGCCGGTAGAGATCTGTCCCGCCCCATCACAGAAGACTGCAAAGGAAAGTAATCAGCATAAGAAGTGGAAGCCTTGGAGCTGTAATGTAAGTGTAAGCAAGGAAGAGGTCGAAGCAGGAAATTAGGAGTGTAAGCAGTTAGTTGCAGAAACACTACTTTAAGGCCTTGGTGTGCAAGTAATACAAAGGAAGGTAAATCTATCTGGGGGACAAAATACACCAAGTAAATGGTACTTGCCTTACTTTACAAGTATTCAGTGTGGAGGCAGATCTATTTGGGACAAGATGCAGCAAGTATATTGTTAAGTTATGACACCCAGTGGCAATAGACAAAGCTATAGTTACCTGGGGGGGGCTTGCAGGTGTGCATGCCGGCCAAAACAATATTTAAAAGATAATTAGTAAAAGTAACAAATATGCTGTAAAAGGAAATGTAAATAGCCATTCACAATGTTTAAAACATAACTGTTAAGGACCACATCTGCTAATAACAAGAACTGTAAATATCCAGCCACCTATGCAGACTTGTCTGGTAGGTATCCTTATTAAAAAGTGTTATTCTTGGCTTGCAATAACTGTAGGGAGAAACCAGACTGTAGCAGTGGTTTTATCTGGCAATGTTGCAGTTGCTGGGGGGGGGGGCCAAGCTGCGATGATGCACTATGCAAACTTGTCTGGTAGGTATCTTTATTAAAAAGTGTTATTCTTGGCTTGCAATAACTGTAGGGAGAAACCGGACCGTAGCAGTGGTTTTATCTGCCAATGTTGCAGTTGCTGGGGGGGGGGGCCCGAGCTGTGATGATGCACATAGACAAAGTGTGCTATGCAGACTTGTCTGGTAGGTACCTTATTAAAAAGTGTTATTCTTGGCTTGCAATAACGGTAGGGAGAAACCGGACCATAGCAGTGGTTTTATCTGGCAATGTTGCAGTTGCTGGGGGGGGGGGGGACGACCCAAGCTGCGATGATGCGCTATGCAGACTTGTCTGGTAGGTATCTTTATTAAAAAGTGTTATTCTTGGCTTGCAATAACTGTAGGGAGAAACTGGACCATAGCAGTGGTTTTATCTGGCAATGTTGCAGTTGCTGGGGGGAGACCAAGCTGCGTTGATGCAGGTAGACCAAGTGTGCTATGCAGACTTGTCTGGTAGGTATCCTTATTAAAAAGTGTTATTCTTGGCTTGCAATAACTGTAGGGAGAAACCGGACTGTAGCAGTGGTTTTATCTGGCAATGTTGCAGTTGCTGGGGGGGGGGGGACCCGAGCTGCGATGATGCAGGTAGACCAAGTGTGCTATGCAGACTTGTCTGGTAGGTATGTTATTCTTGGCTTGCAATAACTGTAGGGAGAAACCGGACTGTAGCAGTGGTTTTATCTGGCAATGTTGCAGTTGCTGGGGGGGCCTGAGCTGCAATGATGCAGGTAGACCAAGTGCGCTATGCAGACTTGTCTGGTAGGTATCCTTATTAAATAGTGTTGTTCTTGGCTTGCAATAACTGAAGGGAGAAACCATAGCAGTTGTGTGGGTGTGGGTTGCTGTGTTTGTGGAAGATGGAGGTGTGCCTTTGTAAGTGTGGTGCGAATGTTATGCATTATGAAATGGAGAAATTAAGAGTAAAATTTTGCTCAGTGAAGTCCCTAGCAATTTCATCACTGCTTGATTCAGACATATACATCCCCTTGTGTTTGTCAGTACTATGTTTGAGTGCATTGTTTTGGAGGGTGGTATCACTGCTACAGCTGCTGGTACTCTTTCTATACAAGTATATGCTTCTCCAGGAGTCTGTTGCTGAGAGGATGAGAAACACACTACAAATATACAACTAAGACAAACTACATAAAGCAATAGTAAGAAAGTACTAGGTCATATCAGAGGCTTGGGAGGTCATTGTTAAGAAACTGAGAATTGTTGTAAAATTTATCATTAAATACCATAAGTTCATAGGTTCATAGGTTCATACTAGGCTATCTGCCCTGGGGCATTTATAAGCCTAGCCCGATTGTGTTTGGCTTATGCCACCCCTTGATTTGAGTATACTATGCCCTTTTTAAAGTTTAGTTTACTGTGCCTCTGACTAATAGTGACACGGAAGTAATCCCCGGGACAAACCTACGATCCCCCATCCACTCATCAAGATTCTTCTTGAAGAGAGTCAGTGAGGTGCTCTGCCTAACATGAATTGGAATTCTATTCCAGAGCAAAGGGAGCCTCTGGGTTATGAATCTGTCCCTCCAGCATGTTCTATTTATTTCTGTGCTGAGGTTCAAGTCCCTCGAGCGCGTGGCTCTAAGGGATTTAGATTTACTGAGGTGGAGCATGTCCATTAATTCTGGGTTGGACATAGCTTTATATGTCAGGCATAGATCGCCTCGAAGTAGGCGGTATGCAACTGAATAGAGCTGGAGTTTTTTTAACCGAGCAGCATATGGCATCTGTTTGAGTCCCTTGATCCTCTTGGTGAGGTACTTTTGGGGTCTTTCTAATTGCTGCAGGTGTCGGGTAAGGTACATCCCAAAAGGGGCATTGTATTCTATGATGGGCCTGATGAGGGATGAATAAAGGGGCACGATTACCTCCCTTGATCTAGATGTGAATCCTTTCATGATGAGGTGGGCTATGTAGAAGGTCTTTCTAACCACTTTGGCAATGTGGTTGTCAAAGGAGAGATTGCTATCAACTTGGGTCCCCAGATCCCTAATTACTTTCTCTGTACTTAATGGGTTACCACCTATGTGGTAATTTGTGGGCACATTTTTTTTTTGCCAAAGGGTATGACTATACACTTTTTGGCATTTAGCTTTAGACCATGGCTCTGGCACCAGTTATCCGTCTCTGCGAGACCTTTTTGAAGGATGTTTGTGTCAGCTGGAGAGTCGATTATGGCGCCCAGTTTGCAGTCATCTGTGAACTTGGTGAGCCATAGTCCTCCCACGTTGGCCGGTACCTCAGAAAAGTAAATACCGAACAAGAGAGGTCCCAGGACAGAACCTTGTGGGATGCCACTTGTGACCAGTTTCGAGTCTGACATGGCTCCAGCAACTCTGACTCTGTGGGTTCTGTCTTTGAGCCAGTTTGTGACCCATCTTGTGACATAGGGGTTTATATTTAGGCTGGATAGCTTATCTATGATGCCCGAGTGGGGTATTGTGTCAAATGCCTTTGCGAGGTCCAGATAGGCTGTGTGGACTACCTTCCCTTCATCTATGGCCTTGGTGACTGTTTCAAAGAAGTCGACCAGGTTCAAAAGGCAGGATCTGCCCTTGACAAAGCCAAATTGGGTAGGATCCAGTGTCTGTGGGTCCCCAATGTCTTTGTTTATGAGTTTTGTGATGATCCGCTCCATAGCCTTGCATACTAGGCTAGTCAGGCTTATGGGGCGATAGTTTCCAGGGTCCGCAGAGGCACCACCTTTGTGGAGTGGGACCACTGTTGCTGTACGCCATTCTTTGGGCACATATCCTGTGGTGAGGCTGAGATTGTACAGCAGTTTTACTTGAGGGATTAGTTCTTCTTGGAGTTCATGTAGGACGCAACCTGGGATGCCATCTGGTCCCATGGAAGCAGTGTTTTTTGCTTTGGAGAGGGCGGCCTTCGCCTGAGCATCAGAGATGTTTGGGAGGCTGCACTCTGCCGGGATAGATACTTGCTCTTTTGGGGGGGAGGGGGTGGAGAAGTTTGCACTGAACCTGTCTGCCAGGATATTGGCAATGTCTGTGCGTTCAGTGTATTTTTTTCAGGTTATACTATAAGAGAATAACTATGTAAAGATAACCATGTCAGCAGCCAAAATGCATTACAAGTTGAATATTTTACTGTGCACATTTTAAAAAATGGATAGACTAGCCTAAACTCTGGACTGATGAGTTTGCTTTTTTTTTTTTATTCTTGGGAATTGCTATTCAGAAGTGAAGAGACATACAAGGGAACAGTTTTAGTGGCACACCAGGCTATTTTTTTATTTCTATTGTCATGCAAAGCTGACTAAATAGTTGAATCTAGCAAAGATGGAAATGTGAGACTGTAGCCCACTGAAGGAGGGGAGATGGGAGGAGTAATCTGGCCAGGAACTAAAACTTGCAAAACTGCTCCTTGTGAAAAGTCTTTTTTATCTCAGTAATTTGTTGACACTTTTGCAAGTTTCTTTCAGTGAATGTGTAGTACATCAGTAGGAACAACATTTGTAAAACTCAGCGCATACCAGTCAATGACACATGAGCTGAAGACTCTCAAACTTGGCAATTTTTTTCAGGAGTTCCATTGTAAGTGAATGGAAGTCTAGTCTGACAACAAATGGAAGGGCAATTTGTCCTCACAGTCTGCATTATAGGACAGATTTAGCTTTCCAAAGGAATCACCATGTCTGCCCCCATGAGGGCAGACAAGAGTAAAAACAAAATAAAATTAGGAATGAATACTTATTTTGCTGAAGGCAGCTTTGGGAGGTGTAGTAAACCATGGCAAGATAAAAAAATATATGTTTTCTTCATCATTTGCCCATAGTGGTCCTTTAAGTTTTAAAAATGCCAAATGACATCTTTAAAAGGAATTTCTTTAAACATTAATGGATTGAATAATCCATGTAAAAGGGCAAGCCTAATAAGATACATTCATTTACATAAGGCCAACTTAGTCTTCCTGCAAGAAACCCATCTCTTGAAAAAAGATATTGATAAACTAGCCACAAACAAATATACAGTATTGGTTAGTTCAGAGCACACTCAGAAAAAAAGAGGAGTGGCTATTTTATGGAATAAAAGTATGCCCATTCCTAAAACCATTAAGTCTTATCAGGATGACAAAGGAATGTTTTGTAAGGTTACAATACAAATTAATGGGAAGACTTACACTTTAATTAATGTATATTGGATACCTGGAATTGGTATTAATACAGTGAAACATCATCTTGATAAGATCATATAATTCTCTATAGGAGATATTATTTTAGCTAGTGACTTTAATTGTATACTACATGAAAGTGATACTACCACTATAGGGAAAAGAAGAATTACATCTAATGCAAAACATTTAAATGATTTTGCTAATTCTTATCATTTGAATGATATTAATAATCAGATAGATTCAAAATCATTACCATACACCTTTTTTCTAACATATACAAAACTTATTCAAAAATAGATAGGGTCTTTATTTCTAACCAGATGGTAACAGATTTAATTAATTCCAAAATCATTTCATGTCCTATATCTGATCATAATTCAATTGTTTTGAATTCATGATAAAAATACTCATAATGTTCAGATCAAAAGGATACCAGCATACTTAACTCAACTATAAGACTATAAAGAATATATACTTTCAGAAGTAAAACATTTTTTAGACATAAATAATACTCCTGAAGTCTCCATTGTTTATGTTTGGGATGCCTTAAAATCATATCTATATAGACAAAGTATCAGATGGTATAATAATAAAAGGAAATCTTGGGATAAGGAATTGTTAGATATTCAAAGTAAATTAGACTCTTATAAACATAATAATAAAGAAAATATTATGGACAAGAAAGTTATTGAAGAAATAAACAAACTAAATGAGAAATACAAAGAAATTTTAACTCATAAAGTTAAAATAACTTTAGAGAATACAAGTTTTGTCTTATTCAATAAGCCCCAAATACTTACATAGACTTAAAAATAAAACAAAAAGGTTGAATAAACAAAACCATATCAAAGAAATCTTTTCTCTAAGGAAAAGAAGAATGTTTCTAGTATAGCAGAAATACTAGATGAATTTAGAAATCACTTTCACAAAATTAACCATAATAACATTAACATGGAACCTAAAGATAAAATAAAGGAGTTTATAACCACAAACATGAATAAAAAGCTTAATAAACAACAGATTAAACTATTGGACAAAAGTATTTCATATACAGAGGTTATTACACAAATAAATAAGCTTAAATCAAACAAAGCACCGGGTAATGATGGTATTATACCAGAGATATATAAAATCCTTTCTAAAAGTACATATTCATTAATACATAAGGTTTTTATTTTGGCCCAAACTGAGTTAATAACCCCCCCCCATCTTGGCAATATACATTTATTTCACCAATTTTAAAACCTAATAAAGATCCAACTAGATGTTCTTCATATCGGCCCATCTCATTACTTAATGTCGATTATAAAATGTTTATGAGTATCTTTGCTGATAGATTGAAGACAATCATTCCCGGCATTATAGATATAGATCAGACAGGCTTCATTATAAATAGAAATACTTTTGATAATATAAGAAGAACTTTAACATTAATAGATTTTGCAAATAGGAAAAAGAAAGATTTAACACTTATTAGTCTTGATATAAGTTCAGCATTTGATTCAGTAAGTTGGGACTATCTGTTTACCTTAATGAAGTGCACAAACTTCTCAGATGCATTTGTAAATCTAATTGAGCATTTATACAAAGGAACGTTTGCTTATATTAAGGTAGGAACATATGTTTCACAAAAAATACCCATTCTTAAAGGTACAAAACAAGGATGTCCACTTTCTCCACTATTATTCACTTTAGTAATGGAGCCTTGGGCTAATTTGATCAGAAACAGTACTGACATAGAGGGTTTTGAAATAGATGAAAATACAACATCCAAAATTCAACTTTTTGCAGATGATGTTCTAATTACATCAGCAGGATCTAATTCTTCTATGCAGTCTCTATTTGATAACATGATGAATTTTAAAAGTATTTCTGGTTGAATATTCAATGAAGAAAAAACTAAAATACTACCTATATATGCACGAAAAAATATTCTCATTATTGATTTTACTAAATATGTACCCAATTCAGGTCAGATAACTTATTTAGGTATAATACTATCTAAAGATATTAAATCTATTATATATAATAATTATAATACCTGTTTTCTTAATATACAAAATCTTTTTAATACTTGGAATAATATGTTTTTTACTATGGAGGAGAGACTTACAATTATTAAAATGATAATATTCCCCAAGATTTTATAATTAATACAATCAATAATACTTCTACCTACAAAAATAATTATCAAGAAACTGAATACACTAATGTTAAATTTCCTATGGGCACCTAATAGACCTAGGATTGCATTAAAGAAACATACTAATAGCTGGTCTCAAGGGGGTATTTCTTTTCCAGACTTTAATTTATATACTATCTCTTCTATTGTAAAAGCTATTACTTTATTAATAGATCAGTCATATGTCGCAAAATGGAAAGATTATTGGGAGCTAATTAGTATGCACTTCATGAAAATCTCCTTAACACATAAAAATATGATTGTAAATAACTCCATGTTATGGTTACTAAAGGAATTTTGTACTTCACCTATTACACCTAAACATATGGTTTGTTACCCATTAAATATTATTATTAGTTATTGTAACTTTATATTCATGCACCCTTAGTATAGGGAATGAAATTTTATTGTATTCCCTATAATGTATACTCAGGGTATGCTTTTGTCATCTACTTCTGAAGGAACTCATTTAGTTATAGATAATGATCTAAAGTACTGGTATCAGTTGATATCTGATAATAAAGTTAAAACTCTAGATTTCTTAAAACAAGAATTTGATCTAAGAGAAACTTGCTGGTTAGAGGTTCAGACCTTTAGACAACATCTCATTAATAAAATAGATCTAATGTCTATAACAGTTAAAGAATCTATTCCAACACTGATTGATTACTTGATATTAAATTTACAACATAAAGTTTCTGATAAAGGTAAACTTTCATACATACATAAAATTATCAGACAAGAAACTTTTTACAGTGTGGATTCATACTGGAATTATTTCACTTCTATTAATAGGGACCCACCAAATCAACAAGATAAACAATATATATTGGAATCTGCTTATAGAACTACGTCTTCCATTGTCTGGAGACTTTATACATGGAAATTTTTACATAGATCTTTTTATACACCTTTGATGATGAATAAAATAAATAATAAAGATAATTTATGTAAGAGATGTAATGTAGAAATTAATGCTGACTGGGCTCATATGTTTTATGACTGTATAAAATTGAAAGAATACTGGAAGTCAATTAATGAATTTTTGCAGGCTCTTTTTACAGGTAATTTCATTATTTCTAAATCTCTTATATTATTCAACACACCTGTACCTCAAAGTGTTAAAAGGTTAAGCTTCCCTTGTTATGGTCTATTCTAGCAGTGGCTAGGAAAATAATAACTAGAAATTGGATTTCAGATACACCTCCTTCGTTCAATGAATTTAAAAATGTTATGAATATAGTGTGCCATATGGAAATAAACACAATTAGGACAAGAACAAATAGAAAAACATCTTATTATATTGTATGGGATAATTTACAAAATTTGTTAAAAAAATTTTAATTTCAATAGCATGGTATTTTAGTTTAATTAATTGATCTGATTGTAGTGGATGTCTTTGTAAATACTTTAGTTGTTTTGTTGAATATTATAATAATACCTATTTTTAATTACTTGTATAAAATTGTTATGATATTTCTCTTATATGTTAAAACAATAAACCTGTTTTGAAAAAAAAAAGGAACTTGTTTATTTGTATTCATAATAGGCTCTATTTTGACCAGCATGTCTCTGTTGTTGTTAGAAAATCTTACTACTTTATATAACTTATCCTTCTTGGTATCTCGTCAAGATCCAAAGAAGTTATAATTCTACTTTATTTTTCCATAATTAGAATCACCACTGAGTATAATGTACCCTTTGGCATGTACCCCAGTAAGCACCTAAACCAGTGAGAGAGAGAGAGATACATTAATATCTCATCACCAAAAAATCTAATGTCTCAGCACTCCTAGCTACTCTGATAGACTAAAATCCATGTTCCTCTACACACTGTCATGTAGACTAAAATCTCTGTCCTTCTATTCGTTGTTGTACAGGCCTCTGCTCAGACTTCCACACTATGAATATCCCAGCACAATTTGAATTTTTTCATCTAAATAAAAAAAAAAATCAGTGGTAAAGCAAACATTGCTCTAGAAATCTAAACCTATACTACAAAAAATAACACCAGGTTGGTTGATTGCAAATTTTTACTTAGAATATGTGGGAAAATATTACTATATGGGAGACTTTGTTAGTCTCCCATCGATACTGGGTGATGTGGCTGATGGTTTCCGTGGTTTTCCTGACCTTACACAAAGGCTCTTAATAAGCGTTTAGACATTAATTTACAGCCTCATTATATAAAGGGCTGCCAAATGGCTGCCAAAGAAAAACTCAGCAATTTTCTGTAAATGTATATAACTGATTATGCATAGAGTGCAGGGGATAAGCAGTTCTGTGATATTCTAAAAAGAGAACAGTGTTGGCAGAACAGGTTGTGCATTCTTAATAAGAACTTGGTAAAAAGGATGCCCAAGTTTCAGGCATTGCTTGTGAAATAAAATATAGATATGTTTGTCAGCTACAAGCAAGGATAAAGC
This sequence comes from Protopterus annectens, assembly GCF_019279795.1. NCBI lineage: Eukaryota > Metazoa > Chordata > Ceratodontiformes > Protopteridae > Protopterus > Protopterus annectens. The sequence continues at coordinate 1,973,793,020 of NC_056726.1, forward strand.
AGTAGATGAGTGGAACAGGCTTAACTGCAGTGTGTGTTTTGAAACAATGTGTCAATGGATAGGGAGGGTCATGGAACAACAGAAAATGACGCAGTAAAGTTAGTGAAAAGGCAGGATTTATGGACTACCACACTGATGGTGGAGAGCACAAAGGTCAAACTTAGTGTGGGTACAAGTTGTTGCTGTGTGATAAAAATAGCAAACAGACCAGTGCACCTACTAGTTAACAAATAATAAAATAAGATACAAATGGTGATGGTAGGGATAATAACTTGGTTAATATTATAGATACCTTTGAAATAGGTAGTGGTTGGAAAATATTGGAAAACATAAATATGCTATTTAACTGATGTACTACAGAAATCCCAATTGTAATGAAATGCAAAATGTACTTTAATTTAAGATGCAGTGAAAATTCAATATGTTTTATACTTGGTAATAACTAAAAAAATATCAGCATCAGTAAAAATTGTTAATAAACTGAACTGGGGAGTCTGTATCCTAGATTGGCTTCATTTGTGTACATCAAAATGCAGCTTGGTACATCTGTGCATATCAGAAGGATACAGAATAAGCAAACCTGAAAGAAATGAAACAATAACAATTCACGTGAAAATAGTTTATTCTCCCAATGCCTCGGCTGTTAAGCTTTTGAGGGAGGATAACATTCAAAATACGCCCATACACAATAAGTAATGCAATCAATTTCCATAGGGAACTGGTTCCTCCATATGTACAATAGGAGACCTTGAATACTTAAGTTGCTATTCTATGTATGTTTAGTGTATTTGCTGAGATTTTGTGTACTCGATAGATTGTAGGAGCACTCTAACAGGGATACACAGTTACCAATACATTTCCAAGTTATCCTGCCCCTTCCCGTGTGATTCTATTATTTTCCCTTAGATCACTTTTTAGTAGTATAATGGGTTGATAGTTGATCTTATCACTAAGAGACTAATTTTCCAGCACCAGTTTGTATAGTTGTGAATATTTATTTTTTCTCTCCCACTTCTGTGTCTCAGAAGTTGTCTACATCCTTTAGTAGACCTTCACTTCCTTTTACTATTTATATGTGTGCTTCTCTACCTCCCTCTGCCACTGGAATTAATTCCTAAACCCTTTTTCTCCTACCTTGCAGTCCCAACATTGGAGATGGTTTTTTGTTTTTGTCTTTTCACTTGTGCTTTCTCGTGTCTGGTTGAGGGCAGGCACAACCTGCTCCTTTCACCCTCCGCTTCACTTCAGGCTCACTCCACTCCCCTATACCACCCCCATTCCCACCCAACCCCACTTTCCTCAGATTTATACTTGTATAACCACACCCTCTGCTTAATCAGCCAATCACATCCAAATTCATTTACCCTCCTGACCTGTCATCCAATTTCAGCCAACACTTTCTGCATCACTGTCCTTACTTTCTTTCTAAACCACTCCATCCAAACTTATACTCACACTATTCTTTTTTCCCAACTATCCCACTCTCTTTTATTCCTTATTATCTCAAGACTCATCCTGATACCTTAAAATGTGTTACTCATCACTCTTTTGTATTCTAACCCCTCCATTTTAATATGCTACTTCTCACTGTATTTCTCTTCACTTATTCACAAAAATGTATCACCTAACCTCCTTTCACCATCTCCAAGTCCTACATATAGTCACACTAACTACTCCTATCTACCCTCCTACATCTTACCTGCTCACCTACATCAGCATATCTCCACAATTTTTCTATAACACACCCATCCACCTTTTTACACTAAAATACCCTCGAATCAAAAACTCCCACACATCCAATACAAGTGTTATAAGCCCATCATCAAGCCCTCACACAGCTTCTTAATAAAGCCCTCTCTACTTTATCTCAGTGGTGACATTCATTCTAATCCAGGCCCCAACCCACACTTTCAGACATCCTTCTTACAACAACACTCTGCTCTGCTAAATTCATCACCCTTCACACACACACACACACTTCATCTGACCTACTAATCTTAAACAACAACCTCAGGAGTATTCTAAACAAAATGCCTGAATTCCAAGCTACCTTGTCCTTATATTCCCCAGACATTGCAACACTTTATTTTATTTATTTATTTTATTTTACATTTGTTGACCGGGATAGTCCAACTGGATCCATGTCCATTTTCAGCAGAGACCCGGGGAGAAAAGCTTCAAGATAAACAGATACAATTAAAACAATAGACATAATTACATATATGGTATTTACAAAGAATACATAGGCAGACATGAATAGACAAGTTCACTTACTGAAACTTGATTAAAGTACCATAATAAAAAAATGAAGAATTCTTGCCCCAAGACTATAATATCCTTAGATTTAACAGATTATGCAAATGTGGCGGTGGCTTAGCAATCACATATAAAAATAACCTTAACCTGCATCAACTATACTCTACCCTTTCCCTAGATAATGACTCTGAAATCTTAATCTCACAACTTCAATTCAACACTCTCCAAAAACGGTATCTAGGAACTCCAACAATTACCAAATGAATGATGCAGAAAGATGGTTCCAAGAGGAAAAAGTGTCACGTTCCAACTGGTTAAAAACTGGTTTAATATAATAGTACAATTTTGTACTATTATATTAAACCAGTTTTTACCCAGTTGGAACGTGACACTTTTTCTTCTTGGAACCATCTTTGTGCAGCATTCATTTGGTAACTTCAATTCAACGTTAATAAGTTCATTATCATCACAGCAGTATATCTTCCCACCCTGGAAACAGCAGTCCTATAATAGAAAACCTGCTTAACTGGACTTCTACTACATACAGTCAGGAAATAATAATTTTAGGCAACCTTAATTTTGACTGGACCACATGCGCCTCCATAAATCCAACAAATTATATTAACCTCTTTGGTTTCTCGCAGCTCATCTTCACACATACTAGAGTTGACAAGCACAGTAATAAACATTCCATATTTGACTGGATTCTCTCCAATCGCCCAAACTTATGCTCTCAGTTTGGCTGCCTCCCAGACTCCCTTAGTAGTCATTCCCCTACCCACCTAATTAGGCACAAAGCACACTCAACTAAAACCACTATCTATGAGTATGTCCACACCAAAAACACACTTCTCCTTAGATACCTTTAATACCCTCTTAAAACATCGCAACTGGTCTCCGTTAAAACAACTTCCCCTTGATGAGGCTGTTGACTTTTTCAACAACTCATTGTTAACTCATACACTCAGGAAGTTTGCACTGTAACTTCCAGTGGCTGGAGCCTAAGCCTTTTGACAGAATCAAATTAAGTCCTCACATTTCAAACAGATTTTCATATCTCTGGAATCATAGTGGTTATATAAGAAGTATGAATAGCAAACACTTCAGCCAAACTATTTTTATAGTGGTAGTATTCGTTAGGTTCTAGGTCTTACACCGAATTTTATAAATAACAGTAAACACAGTAATTATTACATTTTGTAATATTTTGTAAACAATGTACAATATCTCAGCAACCACTCAAGTTACACAGATACTATCAGCAGCATTTTATTCATCAGCTGAGAGCATTCATATGAGGCTAAAGAGTTCTGTAAGCATTACTTGGTTGTTGAGATATTTAGAAAAATGTAAAAATTATATCTGTGTAATTAATATCATAAAAATAACAGTTAATATCTATTTACCTACACTAGACAGAGGTCAAATATTACTGCAGTTGAGTTTGCCTTTGTGTAAGCTTTAAGATGAAATATTTTAAAACCTTGTGCATAGCATGGTTTTGGGATTATTGATGCAAATATGAATAAGCAATATTTGACACCTGGAGGTGTCAGTAGGAGTTAACTACAGATTCACCTGGTGGCGTCACTCAGATGTAATGACTTAGGTATCCTAAACATGCTAGCCTCTATTAGAAAAATTTGCTGCAAATCCACACCAACTCATTGGTTAACTCAAGACACCATAAACGTAATGAAACAAAGAGACAGTGCATGGCTAAACTATCAATCATCTAAAACCTAAGCTTCCCTTCAAATCTTCTGCCAACCACAAAACTTAGCCAAAAAACATATTCGATGAGATAAAAAAATCCTACTACACCCTGATCCAACAAAAATATATAAACAGAAATTCTGGCATTCTGTTAAACAACTCTTAAATCCTGGGCAAACCACTTCCCCCTCACTTACCGTCCTAAATTCTAATATAAGCATAGCAGTCCAATTCAACTCACATTTCATAAACTCCATTCAGGCTTTAGTAAATAATAACTATACCCCTCTAATCATCCCCACAACTCCTAACCATCAATCTGCTACCTTCTCATTTCAGCCCGTTCAGACTACATTCATTAAAAATCTCCTTTTTCAACTAAAACCCTCCAGACTTGCAGTAGGTCAACTCCCAAGCGAATTTCTATAACCAGCAGCTCAATCTGTCTCATACTCTATCTCCTTACTTATTAATCGCTCTGTGATACCCCTGCACTGGCCCAGTAATCAAGGAGCCTCAATCCTCACCACTAGCACCAGTGATGGATGTGCACATTGGGAGGATGAGAAGTGCAGACAAAGTACAATTTCTCTTAAGAGCACACAGAGATGACATTCAGTCTGGGGCTGGTTTCTCCCTCTCTCTCTCTCCAGATCCCCAATAAGACTCCCCACTGTCACAGGTATAGGGTTAAGATCTTAGCCGTGTGGTCAAGCCAAAACCTCCAGCATCCTCTCTGTCCAACCAGTGCTTCATGTCCCTGCCCAAGTAGCTCAAACACACACACACACACACAGACACACACACACACACACACACACACACACACACACACACACACACACACACACACACACACACACACACACACACACACACACACACTTTGAGATTTGATTTCTATACAAACACACAAACACTCCTTGGGAAGGCTGGCACAGGTTCACTAGCTATTCCACCTTCTGCCCAGACTATAATGTAGTACCAGCTGCCACCAACCACTCTTTATCAGCTACTGTAAGGCCCTTCCCAAAGGGTGACCAATTCTACTATGTAATAACTCTATTATCCAAATGGTAAGTGTGACCCAACAGCAAGGCTATTTAAAAGAGTGGCCTGTACAGTGTCACCAAATACATATCCAAGTTCTCTAAGAGCTTAAATATCTCTAAACAAACCAGCCATAATTAAAAGGTTTAAATATATTTAATAATAAATAAAAAAAGCACAAGACAATACTTAATAACTCAATACAGTGACAACAGAGTTCAGAATCACAGGAAATATTTTAAAACATTATTGCAAGACAGTCACACATAAATACAGAAAACATCTAAACTAATCTTACTAAGTTCCTGTCTATCTAAGATAAACTATGTTCTAAATAACTTATGGAGCAAAGCAAATGCAGATGAGAAGTGCTAAAGATGGATGTCTTCAGATCCAAGACAAATACAAAATACACTGACTTTCCCTCTGAGATAATTTAAATTACTATCAAACATTACTGCTGGGTTATCTCAGATTACATCATTCTTTTTTTACTTCTGCTTTCAGTTCCCAGGCTAACAGATACCAACAGAATTTAACATTTCTCTGTGAAAAATACTTATCTCTGAGAGCCTAGAACTGGAAGTCGTAAAACAGTTACACACTTTTACATTTGAAACATGTAATTATTTCTGTTTCCAGACAATCGGAAAAACTACAACTCTAGGCATTGTGTCTGCTCAGAGCTGAAACAGAGATGACAGAATCGTAAACAATTTCCACTTATTTTCTTGAGGTTTTGCAAGTTAACTCTGCATGTTCCAGCTACTACTTTTAAAACATACATTTGCACAGGTGCAGTTATATTACCTCATTAAAATTTTACTGCATTGAAGCAATAAATGTCGAACACAATTGATTGCTGCAGTAAAATATCGAACGAGGATAAAAAAACAAAAGGCGTAGGCAGGGGGGCAAGCCCCCCCTGTGTCCCCCACACCCCCCACTACTTATATATACCAACTCCGAGACCACACTACATTGAGGTAAATGGAAATCTCCCCTACAGAGATTTCCATTTACCTGGCCGATATTCTTCGCTTTCGATATTGTTGTGCCGTCAATATCAGATTCGATATTGTCAGCTTGCGACAATATAATATAGACCCTCACAGGCATATAGTATACATCCATTTCTGTTCTTTCCCAGTTGGGTACACTGTGGTTACATTCTTGAAGCTCAGTACCTAACAAACAGTTCAACACACACTTCTGCACCAGTAGTTTAATGTACACAGAGCATATAGTTTTCTTACATTTGTAAAACAAGCATACAAACCATATTACTATTCACAAATGCCATAGAATTATTTACAAAATTCCAACTAACTGAGCTGGCAGCCTTCACAAGGTCCATTACTGAACAATATGTACCAGTACTTTAGAAACTCTCCCACATTATTTCTGTGCATAAGGGTGGCCCATCCACAGAACTTTCCAACTACAGACCCATTGCTATACTTCCCCCCCCTTAGCAAAATTCCTGAAAGGTGCACACATTCTTAACTGCTAGCCTATCTGCTATAAAATAACCTTCACTCCAAATCCCAACATGGTTTTAGACCAAAAACATAGCACCACAACAGCCCTATTAAGTTTCATAGACACCATCAACCACCATAGAAATAATAACAACCTTGTCTCCACCATTTTCCTGGATATGCCAAAGCATTTGACACTGTATCTCATCATAAACTACTTCAAGAATTATTATCTATCCATCTTTCACTCTCATCCATCACGTGGTTTCAGAGCTATTGATCTTGCCACCAGCAAGATGTTATACGGAAAGATGAAATCTCTACCATTCTACTTGTTACTGTAGGAGCCCTATAAGGCTCTATTCTTGGCCCTCTATTCTTTTCCATCTTTACAAACAATCTTAGCTCTGTGTCCACACAAACTACTATTGTAAAGTATAGAGATGATTCCACTGTCACTTGCATAGTCCCCTCTCTCCCTGAACTCCTGTCTAAAACCCAGAGTTCTTTCTCAGACATTGAGCATTTCCTCAAAGAAAGACAACTCATTCTAAACCCTAACAAGACAAAGCTAATGATATTCTCCAATAATAAACCCATAGACCCCACTACCCCACTTCACATTTTATCCTTCTACAGCCCTATCATTGAACCAGTAGATAGCACTGAGTTGCTTGGTGTCACAATAGATTGCTCCCTAAAATCTGATATGCATATAACCTTACCATAAAAAGGTTCATATTAAACTCGGCTACCTTTACAGGTCAAAACAATTCCTCATCCTTTCCACTTTCTGTCCACACTGTTGTATGGCTCCCCCATTTTTACTAATTTTCAAAAATGTGAACTGTCCAAACCAGAGGTTTGTTACCATAAAATAGCTCATTTTGCTGCTGGCCTCCAAAATAGAACTCATCACTGTATAGCCCTCACACAGCTGCACTGGCTTGAGTTAGCAAACCTACTATCATTTAACCAACTCACAATTGCTCATAACATCTTACATCCACTCAAAGCCTGTCCAGCTATAATTAAACTAGTTCAACCTTATAACACCTTCCATACTCTCTGCTCATCCAATAAACTACTTCTAAAAGGCAAGAAGTCCAGCAATTCTTTTGGAAACTATTCGCAAATCAAATCACAAAAATATGGAACTGTATTCCCCAACATATATTTATTACCCCTACTATGTCCAAATACAAACTCCTTCTTAAAGAACATCTATACAATAAATGACTCTGTTCCTGTATCACCCCTGGTTAACTTTCCTTCCCTTCACTCTTTACATTTTTGTTTTTATCTCAAACCTCCTACAAATGTTTCCTCTTCCTCTGACTACTTTTGTATCCGAAAAGTTTTCTGCTGAAGAAATGTAGCTTTTTTCCATAAAACTTGGATTTACTGCAAAATCTTTATGCACTGTATCTGCATCTACTATATACCTATATTACTTGTTGTTTGCATTATACAATGGATATAATAATTGTACACACCCCTGTTAAAATGCCAGGATTTTGTGATATAAAAAAATGAGATCATAATAAATCATTTCAACATTTTTCCCACCTTTAATGTAACCTATAACCTGCACAATTCAATTGAAAAACAAACACATCTGTTATGGGAAAAAATATAAAAAATAAAAAACGTACAATAAGCTTTTTGCATAAGTGTGCACACCCTTAAACTAATACTTTGTTGAAAAACCTTTTGATTTGATTACAGCATTCAGTCTTCTTGGGTAAACACCTGCCATCAATTAAAGAGACTCTGATTAACCCCAAATAAAGTTCATCTGTCCGAGTAGGATTTTCCTGACATTTACTCAGTTGTCTGCTATGGCAAAAGCCATGGTTCACAGGGAGATTACAAAGCATCAAAGGGATCTCATTGTTGAAAGGTATCAGTCAGGAGAAGGGTACAAACAAATTTCCACAACATTGGATATACCATGGAACACAGTGAAGATAGTCATCAAGAAGTGGAGAAAATATGGGTCAACAGTGACGTTATAAAGAACTGGATGCCACTCCAAAATTTTTGAAAAGATAAGACAAAAACTGATCAGGGACGCTACCAAGAGACCTACAGCAACACTGAAGGAGCTGCAGAAATTTCTGGCAATTACTGGCTGTGTACTACATGTGACAGCAATCTCCCGTATTCTCCATATGTCTGGACTATGGGGTAGGGTTGCAAGACAGAAGCCTTTTCTTACACAGAAAAATATCCAGGCTTGGTTAAAATTTGCAAAACAATACATCAAGCCTCCCAAACGGATGTAGGAAAATGTGTTATGGTCTGATGAGACCAAGGTGGAACTTTTTGGCCACAATTCCAAAAGGTACATTTGGCACAAGAACAACACTTCACATCACCAAAAGAACACTATCCCTATGGTGAAGCATGGTGGTGGCAGTGTCATGCTTTGGGGGTGCTTTTCTTCAGCTGGAACTGGGGCTTTAGTCAAGGTGGAGGGAATTATGAACAGTTCCAAATACCAGTCACGTTTGGCCCAAATCCTTCAGTCATCTGCTAGAAAGCTGAAGATGAAGAGGAATTTTACCTTTCAACATGACAATGACCCCAAGCATATATCCAAATCAACAAAAAATGGCTTTACCAGAAGAAAATTAAAGTTTTTGAATGGCCCAGTCAGAGCCCAGACCTAAATCCAATAGAAAATCTGTGGGGTGACCTGAAGAGGGCTATACACAAAAGATGCCCTCACAATCTGACAGATTTGGAGTGCTTTTGCAAGAAAGAGTGGGCAAATATTGTCAAGTCAAGATGTACCACGCTGATAGACTTCTTACCAAGAAGACTGAATGCTGTAATTAAATCAAAAGGTGATTCAACAAAGTATTAATTTAAGGGTATGCAAACTTGCAGTCAGCTTATTGTGCATTTTTTATTTTTTATATTTTTTCTACTAACAGATTTGTTTGCTTTTCAATTGAATTGTATAAATTATAGGTCACATTGAAGGTGGGAAAAGTTTTGAAATTATTTATTGTGGTCTCATTTTTATATCACAAAAACCTGGCATTTTAACAGGGGTATGTACACTTTTTATATAAACTGTATTACATGACTTGTTATATGATTAATATTAGATGAGTTGTTATACATTTTTATTGTCTGGTCAATGATACTTAACTGTATTTGGAAATATTGTATACTGTAATCGCTATTTGACTTGTTAAGCTGGTTATTACATTTTCCATTTGGAGCTTTTCTCCCTGGGTCTCTGCTGAAAATGGGCCAGTGGCCCAGTTGGACACTCGCAATAAACAAATGTAAAATAAAGAAATAAAATTAATTAAGAAAAACATTCAAATTCATACCTTTCAGCTGTCCAGATTTTGATAGAATGTCCAGATTTTTGCCTCATGTTTTTGGTCTGCTCCTCATAAAAGTTGTGGTTTTCTAGATTTTTGTGGCAACTCAGTGAGGATTGAATTCAATAAATAATGACAGGAATTTGAGTTTTAGACTTCATATCCTTCAGAAAATGTATGGTCATGGTCATATCAGACCTTTTATTCTAACAATTTTCTAAGTTTATAAGAGCAATATTTAAAAATGTTCCCTATTTTTGGGGCTTTGTCCCCCATTATTTTCTGCTTGGTCCAGATCTTTTGCTCTAAGAGGTTGAGAGGTATGTTCCAATTACAAGCTTATTTTAGACCATTAGGAGTCAAGGTATTAAATTTAAGTATAAAAACACATTATTTATAAAGGAACATATTTTTACTTAACATTTCATTACCAACTCTAAGTACTATTTCTTCTAAAATAATAACTTTTAAATTAAATAAATCATCTGTATGGTATTCATTATAATGAAGTGCCAAAGGACTCTTGCTAACCTTATTATGAATCTGTCTAATATGTTCCTTGAGTCTAGTGGAAAATTTTCTCTTAGTCTCACCTACATAAAACAGAAAATTTTCTCTTAGTCTCACCTACATAAAACAAATGACAAGGACATCCAATAGAGTTAATAACTGCAATATTATTGCAATTAAATTCTCCATTAACATCAAAACATGTTATTCATTTTTTCAAAACTCATGTGTCTATCTCATCTATTCAGACCGTAAAAATAGTTAATAGACTGAAATTGGGGTCTGTATCCTATATGGGTTTCATTTATGTACAGCTTGGAATATCTGCACATATTTCAAAATAAACAAGCTTACTTGTGTCTTAGTAAACTACTGGGGACAGACTCAAATACTGAGCCCTTACCTCAACAAAACCACCAAATAAAGATAACCATACTTGGAATAATTAAAAAGGGGAAAATAAGCGTAATTTCTAGCAAAACCTACACCAAGGGCATGTATTCCCAGAGTATAAATGAAAAACACAGGCTGGCAGGCATAACTCATTTTTACAACCAATACTGAGTGACAAATATACCACAACAGGCAGCTTCATCAGACATGGCAAGTGTTGAATGGTACAAGTTTATGTCTGTCAACTTTTGTTCCCTTATTGTCTGAGGCTGTGTATGATTGTGATGGAGAAACTCACAACTGGGAGTAATCATGCTAATGTGCTTTTAGTCCAGGACTTGGGGAGAGGATAACTAATTTTTTATAAGGGAACATTACCAAAAAATGGAGAAAATAAGCAAGACACACCAAGATGTGTTCACACTGGGCATGGACACAATGAAGGTGGATAAAATTATTATATAGTTGGAGGGGTTAAAGATACATTAATCAAACTGACCTTGCCATATAAGCCTTGTTGCTTAATCAAGAAAGTCTTGATGAAATCATAAATAAAAATTTGTATTGCTCTACAGCTAGAAAGGACAACATTGTCACGAACATGTTCACATCTAAAACAGAACTGCATCTAGTACATCAATTAGGAGGAAGAATAAAGGGTTCTTTTGGTATTTTAGGGGAAAAGTAGCACACAAAGCGGGCTGTTCCATGCACTTGAGGTAAGGTTGATCCAGAGAAAGAGGTTAATGACCAAGTAGTAACACATGGATGCATATCAAAGTATTTATTCGGAAAACAATATTTTCTTCAACAAATGATTTGATCTGTTCATAGCTATTTCAAAATGGTGTTATGTTCTACTACTGTGAAAGCTACAGAAAAAGGTACTCAATTCTGTTATGAACCACTTAAAGTATAAATAAGTGTGGTGAAAGATATAAATATTTCTCTAGACTGGCATATCCCTAACTTTCCTTTACTATATTTGCATTCAGATTCAGGAAAGCCACTCTTAATAACTTCAGATTTCCTATATAATCAGAACAACAGTATGCTGACCATCATGCTGGTTACTATAGACTGTAATTTTGCTGCAGCTCTGTATTATCTCTGAGCTGTACAAATCCATGATTAAGAATGCTTCTTGTTCAATTATGTTTCCTGCAGGCAAACTGTCTTACTCTATGACTGTCAGGTAAATTATCTATCCTCTACTCCATTTGGGTTTGTGAACTCATTTACATTCTATGAAATATCTTCCGGTCAATGAGTATGAAATATGATTAGAACTTCAGTCAGGTAAATAACAAAGATACATTATAATGACTTGGTCAAAACATAGAAATAAATCTTCCAGAATTCTAGGTTCTGCAATCAGGCAAATTGCATTAATCATTTTCTTGTGGTTTTGGAATCCAGCTCCAGACAAGTGACAAGTGGAGTACCTCAGGGTTCAGTCCTGGGACCGCTCTTGTTTGGCATCTACTTCCCTGAAGTACAGGCCAACACTAAGGGACTCTGGCTAACAAAGTTCATAGACGACTGCAAACTGGGAGCCATTATTAAATCCCCAAATGATGTGGATATTCTACAAAAGGGTCTTACAGAAACAGATGCTTGGTGCCAGAGCCATGGGCTCAAGCTCAATGCAAAGAAATGTATAGTTATCCCCTTTGGGAAAAAACATGTACCCGTGAATTACCACATAGGTGGCAGTACACTAAACACCGAAAGTGTGATAAGAGACTTAGGCACACAGGTGGACAGTGGTCTTACCTTCAATAACTACATCGCCACAACAGTCAGGAAATCCTTCTATGTGGCACACCTCATCACTAAGAGCTTTTTGTCCAGAAAAAAGGATGTCATTGTCCCACTGTACTCATCCCTCATTAAACCCATTATAGAATATAATGCCCCATTTGGTATGTACCTCTCAAGACATCTGCAATAACTAGAAAGGCTGCAGAAATACCTCACTAAATGAATCACAGGCCTAAAGCAGATGCCCTATGCTGACCATCTAAAAAAAACTCCAGCTATACCCTGTCGCATATCGCCTACTCAGAGGCAATCTCTGCTTAACATACAAGGCCATGTCAAACCCAGAACTGTTGGACATGCTACACTTAAAGAAATCTCAATCCGTCAGAGCCATATGCTCCAGGGATCTAAACCTTGTCATCACAATGAACAAAACATGCTGGAAGGATAGGTTCCTGACCCAGAGACTCCCCAGACTCTGGAATAGACTGCCCATACATGTCAAGCAGAGTGCCTCTTTGGCCCTCTTCAAAAGGAACCTTAACGATTGGATGGGAGATAGGAAATTCACCCCAGGGACCATGTCAGTCACCCTGCTAGACAGGGGTCCAGGGAAGTAAATATTGTGGGAAGAAATAGCCAGGGAATTGTTATGGCTAGGCTTGTATAGGCCCTAGGGCCGATAGCCTAGTACCAACCTATGAACTTATAACTAAGGTGAAAGAACATGAGGCAACACAGTGCCTATAACATGCTGAGTGATGGGATGGTACTATTTAGTACCAAATGTTGCATAACCCATGCCTTCAAAGCAGTGGCATTCCTACCCTTATCATAGAGCTCCTAGTGTTCCTTACCTTTTGAATTACCAAAATTGTCAAGGAAATATACTGTAGATTTACAGGAGCTTGGAAGAAAATGGGAGGTGCTATGTCTAAACAGTGTTTCCTACAGTATTGAAAAGCATTTTTCAAAATTTAACACGGCCTTACCTTGAGCAGGACTGCTGTACAACCTCTGTGACTTAAGGAGATGAGGTTTTGACCCCGGAATAAATGAAGAAAATAGTACAATACCGTTTGTCAAAGTCCACTTCAGTAGCTGTAGTTGTGAGGTACTTCAATGAAATCTTTATGTCAAATCTTGTCGACACGCAGATAAACTGTGGTATTCTTCTTATCAGACAGTATACATTTAAAATCTCATATATTATTTTGACTCTTTTAAACAAGCTTGTTTTGATATATTTAAAAGGGAGCAGACCTCACATAACCTAAAAAGTAACACTCTCTTTCCTAGATACTATATACTAATGTGATTGTAATATTTGCTCTGGATAATACAACCATGGATTGCCTGATGAAGTTAGGAGAAGTGTTTCCTAATGAAAAGCGCTTTACACTGTGACTTGGATTATTTTTGTCAGATCGTTTTAAACTTTTGTACTTGTTGCCAGTTATTGGATTGTGTACTGGACTATTGCTTGCTGTAATATATTTTTATTTTTTGTCAGTCATTAAATATTTGTCGGACTTTTCAGAGTACGCTCACCTTGTTTGGTGATTCACTAGTTTTTGGACGTCCTTGGTCTAATACAATCCACTTTTGCAATCAACCATGTTCAGGGAAAAATAAATTGTCAGTTTACTGAGGTGTACTTAAAAAAGATTGTTGGCAATCTAGACTTTTAGAATAGAATTCAAATTATGCCCAGTCTAACTTAGATCTCCATTAAAATGTTACTACAAAGCAAACTATGTATTTGAATATGAATGAATGAATGAAAGGTTATGAATTTGAATATGTTGTGTACTTTGTATAATGCTACTTACCCTGATCTATATGATTCCGTGGTGGTGCTGCAGTAGCGTTGTCACCTCACAGTTAGACATCGCCTGTTCGATTCTCAGTTAGAGCGTCTTCTGTGTGGCGACATGCGTGAATGGGCGTTCCTTCGTTGAAGGTTGTACGTTAGGTCCGGCAAGCCAGCACGTAAAAATCTACTGCCAATCATTAGCGGACGGGAGTTCCGCTGTGGCGACCCCTAACCGGGAAAAGCCAAAAGACACAAACAAACTTACCTTGATCTATAACACCACAACTACGCAGCAGAATTAAGAAGAACGACAATGGGATTCTGTTCTCTGTCTTTTTTCTCCCTATTTACTATCCCTGCTATGAATAAACAACAATACAGCATTTTAAATATTTTAAATTGACTGTCTCCATTAGAGCAGTACCTTACTGCACTGTAGTAGTTTCATTTTCAAAAAACTTTTGTCGCCACCCTGGAAAATCTTGCTGCAGTCTCCAATTCACTGATGTCATCAAGGCCACTGAATACAGGTAGTTTTATGGCCATTTCCCCTCCCCTAAATGACATCACCATGACCGTCCTGAAAACTCAGCCATGCTGTGATGTTACAGCTCCCTGGTCCTCCCCCTACCCATACAGAAAGTAAAGGTTAGAACAAGGAAACAGTACATGAGTCAAGAATCCTGTTGTGAGCTGTCAATTACAGCAGGTAACAGCTCGAATTACCCTTAGAACTTTGACAGCTAGGGAAGTTAGGTGTGAAGGGGATGAGTGATGAGTCAAAGTAGTACAATTCAGACTTCACAAAATACTGCAGTTTAGCCATTTTAAAAAGAAGCAGCAGTAAAAAGCACTTTGAAAGTCTGTTCTATGTCATTTGCACTGCTTGTGTTTTAAGTAGTCATTGAATGGCATGAATGTTACTTAAAACTGACTGAAAGACAGCAGTGTATGCATCTAAAATCAATGCAGTAACAGAAGCTTTAGGAAGAAAGAGGCCTGCGTGATGTAATGATTTACAGAAAAGCACTGCATTGTGGGATAACTAGAGTTAGACTAAACAGTCAGAATTACTTTAAGATGCCAGACCCCATGTGTTCGGGCTCAGAAATTACATATAAAAATATTTAAAAACATGTAGATAGTCCCAAAGTGGTGTTAAAATGTAGGAAACAGCAAACCATGATGAAATAAACATGTTTTGTGAGTCTGTGGGTGCGATTCTCCTTTAAGGAATTCTCTCACAAGTTCACAATGTAGAAAAAGAATGTTGCCTATTACTGCTTATTTTGCTGTCTACTAATGAATGAGCACACAGTCAGCCCAGGCCATTGAGGTGGAGAAGAGATAGCACCGTTCCTCCTTACACCTTCCTTTCCTATAACTGAATATAGCATGATATATTTTTAAAGGCTCAAATGATACCCCCTGGTAATCATGAGCAGTGTGCTCCCCTTTAGTAGTATTGTTGCAAAATAATGCCTAATTATTGTACAGATGGGTCATACAAAAGTAACAGGCTTGTTAAGTACGCAGTGCAGTTTAAGGAATTTATCTGATGGAAATTGATTGTCAATCCACAGTGTTAGATTGTGTCAGATTTCCCAATGAGCAGCTTCCAAGCAAGTAAAGGTAGTCTTGGGCCATTATGGTGGGAGCAGGGGGGGTTATATTATTTTAAATATAGTAATACAATAAAGAAAAAAAACCTGTATTGATTTCTAAATGATCCAAATAGTGTCAAAAATATCAAAAGCAGATAACATGTTCCTGGTATTTTCAGCATAATAATAATGACTGTAGCAAAGACAAACTCAAAATAACATTTATCTGTGCCCTCTATTATAAAGTGAGTAAATATGTTCTAAATGGAACAATGAACAAGTATGGAAATGTCCTAGTCATAGGTGACTGCATAGTAAGACACACAGGCACAACACTCACTAAACTCAGTAAGGAAAGGGTGACAGTGATCTGCCTTTCAGGTGTGACTACGACTGTATATTAGTTCACTTAAGTCCCTTCACCCAAAGTACACATGATCATTAGAAGTGGGGTTATAAATGACTTCGAACACATATCCTTAGTTTATATGAAGAAAGATATAGTACAACTGTAAGAGTATGTATGTGAAACTGGAGCTAGCCCTAAGCAGCATCCTATCCTCACTGAAAAAGAGTCCTCATTGTGAACAAAAAATAATTGACTTTTGTATTTTTGGTGTCATTCCAAGGAGTCTTGTGAACTTCTTTGAAAAAGTAACTAAGGCCTTGGATGAAGGAAAAATAATACCGCAACCTGGCTAAGACCTCTGACACCATTCCACATTCCAACATCATAGATGAACTAATCCAACTAAATCTAAATCCATATGTAGCCCACTTAGTAGCAAATTAGCTCACATAATCAATCAAATGTAGACTGAGACACTCTCTCAAGCAAAACGCTTGCCACTAGTGGAGTCCCTCAGGGCTGTGTACTGTGTCCACTTCTGTCTGGTATCTATTTATCCCATTTTCAAAGTAATGTAAAAGGTCTCTATGGCTGACCAAGTTTGCAGATGACTGAAAATTGCTAGCCATCATCAAAAGTGTGGGCAATGTGTCCTTTGGTAAACATTGTCAGCCTTGTACCTATCACACAGAATATACCCCCGCCAAGCAATACACTTATTAGGGACCTGGGTACCTTTGTAGACAATGAGCTCTGCCTTGATCACCTTGTCACTTCAGTCATTAGAAAATCTTTTGTTTCTTGCCCAGATGATTACACAGGTGTATCTTCTAGATTCAGGAATACTATAATTCCTGTCTTCACCTCCCTTATTAGGCCCAGAGTTGAGTATAATACCCCCTTCAGTGAACACAAGCTCCATCATAAAAGACCACAACACTTCTTCACTAAGAATATCAATGGCCTGGTTCTATGTCTTATGCAGAAGGCCTTAACTCTCTCTCCCTGTCCTCAGTCTCATATGATCTTCTACAGGCAGACCTTTGCCTAGCCTGCAAAAGCCTCAGATGACCTTGTCCTATATGGCCTTTTACACATTTATGAAACACATAACATTATAAAAAATCCATACTAGAAACATCTGTTTTTCACCACAGTGTAAGCAAAACCTGCTGGAGGAATAGATACCACTTTCAAATAATTATCCTTCTCTAGACTAGGCTCCCTCTCAATATTAAATAAAGTAATTCCTTAACCCTTTTTAAACACTACCTGAATGAGTGAATGAATAGAAAATCACAAAGACCTCACCGTTGGTACCCACAAGCCCTTATGGAAAGTGATGAAATTTACTAGGTTTCACATTGGTTTGTTTGCAAACTATTCATTCAGATAAACTGCCTAGTAATAACCTATTGAACTATTAACATATAAATGTATGAACTAAAGAACTTAAGAATATAAAGATTGAGGACATATATTAGTGAAAAAAATCACTTTTTTATTAATTATTGTTAGTGAAAAAAATCACTTTATTATTATTTATTGTTAGTGAAAAAAACACTTTATTATTAATTATTCTACCTGGCATATTTTCAGTTAAACATTATAACTGCAGCAAATACAATTATAATGCCTAAAATGTTACCTGAGACATTGCTAGTACAGTATTCCATTTTCTGTGAAATAAGCAAACAGTTTGTGTGTAGTCTTTAAGAGAGTCACAGGCTTACAATCCCTAAGCCACTAGAAAAGATTAGAGAAGACGAGAAGCACTTTCCCTCATTTCTATCACTTAAAGGCTTCTTAAAGGATACCAATACCTTTTCTTCAGAGCAATCATAGACCCAGTAGTCCAGGATCTCTTGTACCAGCACAACTCAAACACTCCCACAAATAGCAGAACATGGGATCTAAATCTCTTTCAGCAGCTCAATACTGTAAGGTATACAGACAGACAGACAGCTTCATTATTTAGTATCTCCCTCACCTCTGAGATAAACTCCTTCTGGAATTAAAGCAGTGTGATACACTATCATCCCTCAGTCAGGACTTGCATAATTGGATTGATATTCATAAATCCTCCCTAAGCTTGACTGCCCTAGCTCTCCTTGAGAGGGGTAAAGCAGTCTAGGGTGGTAACTGGCAAGGCATAATGGTCACAAGAACTTGAACATCCTATGAGCTGTGATTTCTATGATTATATAAGGCCATACATTTAACTTTGGGTATATTAGTAGATAAAAGAAATTGGACTGAAAACCATTTGTCATTTGTGCTGCTATTGCTGTGTATCTATCAAAAATAGCAAATCATAGCTAGATAGTGTTTCATTACTGTAATTGCATTTTTATTGAATTACTTAACTTTAAACTGCTTTTTTCATACTGAGAGTTCTATTTTCTGTTTGTGAGTGCACTATCTGTGCTTTTCTGTGCATGTTTGTGAGGTTTCTGTGTTCTAATCAAATAACATAGTCTGGATAGAGGCCTGCTGTTATCCAGGCCTGGTTGTTTTGCTTGTTGAGTTTCCTGTGTTTCTGGCAGCCATCTTCTGCTGGTAGTGTCTTGTCTTTGCTGTTAGTGAGAGCAACAGGGTTGCCTGACCTTCTCTAGCATGAGTGATTGGTTGAAAGAGCAGGGGCTAGCAGGATTGGTTAGTAATTTGAGCTTCTAGATTCCTCCATCTTTTCTGATATTTATACCCTGTGTTTGCAGGGTGTTGCACTTGTTTGCTTGTTGCACACTGCGGCTGTGCTCTTTTAATCCATTGTGAGGTATCTCAGTTGCATTTATTTTCCCTTACCAGCACTCCTGTGTAACTGATGCCCTCCTTTGCAACTACTGTGATTTTATATAGCCCTACTCACACCTATACGTACTTTGTTCTGATAGTACCCACTCTACCATCCTTTACCTCTCTTCCACAGATTCTGACAACCATGGGCAGACAATTTCCTGTGGTTTCTCCTGCTAGTCTTGTTGATATGGGCAACCTGAGACAGTGTAGCAACTGCTTCATGTACATGAACAACCCTCTTCTTCTTCTACCACCGAGAACACAATATGTGAGAGATGTAGTTACATTAAGAACCTAGAATCCTTGCTGTCTCAATCACATACCAGTACATCTGGCACTGAGAAGGCTGTCTGCACAAATACCACACCTCTAACACCACCCACACCTGTACAAGTACATTCCTACAAATGCATAGGATCTCAGCAAAAACATACTTAAACAAAAGAGGCCTCCAAGGCAAAAGCACACACACACACACACACACACACACACACACACACACACACACACACACACACACACACACACACACACACACACACACACACATCACAACCCACCACACCAAGCACCACACATAGTACACATGCCTGTGTCTCACAGCCTCTAAGACCCAGCCACAAACCCAACATACTAGTCATAGGATACTCTATCGTGAGACACACAGATGTGCCCCTCACCAGGCTAGACAAGGGGAAAGTCATGGTAAGTTGCTTTGTCAGGTGCTAGAATCCACCATATCACTCACACACTCAAGTGTCTCAACAACAGGTACTGTTATGACTCTGTCATAGTCCATGTTGGTGTGAATAACTTGAGACATACCTCTCTGGACTATATGAAGAGAGACATGATTAAGCTCGCTGAATATGTGTCCTAGGCAGGTACGTCCCTTGCCTTAAGTGGCATCCTACTGTCATCAAGAATGATGTCTCAGTACAAGCAGAAAATGATTGACTTTAACAACTGGCTTAGTTTCTGGTGTCATTCCAAGGGGATCCAGTACCTGACAGCCTGGGAGGACATGATTGACAGACCACGATGCTTTGCCAGAGATGGCCTTCATCTGTCTCCCCTGGGCTTCAGGCTTTTGGGAAAGCCTCTTGCCTACCCCATAGTGCCTTTTTTAGGCAAAGTCATGAGGACAAAATTACCAACGTGAAAAATTCTTCTAAATGAAATTTAAAGGTCATGCTGTTAAATGCTAGGAGTCTTAACATGAAACTGGACTCATTGCAAGAATTCCTCACCCTGGAAGATGCTGACATTTGTGCAGTCACTGAAACCTGGTTCAAAGCTGCGGAGAGCACTCCAGCCTTACCAGGTTACTTTTCCTACCATACTTTCAAACCCCAAACTGAGGGCTACAAATCCAAAGGGGGCAGAGTTTCAATATTTATCAAAGACATACACACCTCCAGGCTGGTCAAACAGTATGATGCACAAGGGACACTCCAGGTGCAGTTAACTATTGACAAAACACCTATTGAAATCATAGCTAGCTACAGACCACCAACCATGACTCAGGAGGCCCACTCCACCTACCTGGACTTACTTGAATCCATCAAGATTCAACCCTCTACTCTTATCCTAGGTGACTTTAACTACTGAACCATAGAGTGGAAGACCTATTCTAGCTCAAACACGAATGCCCAGAGATTCCTCGACTTCATCAATGAAAATGCATTGGATCAGCTGGTCGACACCCCCACAACAGGTAAAAATATCCTGAACCTGGTACTAACCAAAATGAGTAGCCACTGTAGCACCCCTACAATGTTATCCTCCTTGCTAAGATCCGACCATAAAGCAATCACTTTCAAAGTCTCCATCTCCCCTGACCCTCCCCCCTTGCCAGGGTCGAATAAAAAACTTTTCCAAAGCTGACTACAACCTCCTGAGAGCAGGTATAAGCAGCTTCACAGCCACCATCCTTTCAGTCGAATCAAGCACTAATGTCCAAGCCTACACCAAAAAACTATACGAGCACCTATATAGCTGCATGGACTCAGCAATACCTGACAGGACCAAATCGTCTTCCTCAAGGAAAAGTAAACCTGTCTGGTGGACAGCAGAAATAAACAGAATCTATAATAAAAGGAAAAAATTGCTGTCCAGGACCAAGAAGGAGCAGGTGCCAAGTTGGAAGCAATCTCTCCTTTGTCTGAACAAGCAAATAAGATCACCTGTGAAATACTCTAAGGCTAATTTCAAGTCCATATTGATGACATCCACTAAGGACAGTCACAAGGCTTTCTTCGCACATGTCTGCAGTCTCAAAGTTAACTCGCAAATCTACTCTTAATTGGTGGTCAAGAATACCACATACACAAACACCATAGATATAGCCAACCTGCCTGCAGACAACTTCAGTGAAAACTTCACCCCGCTGTCCCCTCCATCAGTAAACGAGGACATCCCCAGCACCTGCCCCCTGCCCTCATCACCAGGGAGAAGGTTATTGTCCTCTCAAAGACAAAAAATACAGCCTTCATGGGACCCGACAACATCCCTGGCTGTGTCCCACATGAACTCAGGCAAGAGCTCTCAGCACCAATAGGCACCCTATTCAGCCAAAGCCTGCGCACCAGCTTCATCCCAGCAGAATGGAGAACAGCCACTGTCATCCCTCCGCACAAAGGTGGAGTGCCCACCGACCCAGGCAATTATAGGCCCATCAGCCTAACTAGCCTGATCTGCAAGGCCATGGAACACATGATCATGGACCTTATAAACAAGGACATTGGCAACCTCCAAACGCTTGATCCCACACAGTATGGTTTTGCAAAGGGAGATTATGCCTGTTAAATTTGATCGCCTTCTTCAAAACAGTCACCAAAGCCATGGATGAGGGCCAGACAGTGTACACCTCCTACCATGACCTAACCAAAGCCTTCAACACTATTCCCCACTCGGGCATAATAGATAAACTCTCCCAGCTAGGCATCAACCAATATGTTACCAGATGGGTGGTTAAGTGGCTCACTGATAGTACCCACTCAGTCAAACTAGGGGAAGTCATCTCTAGTAGTAGACCTGTAACAAGCCATGTTCTCCAAGGATCGGTCTTGGGGCCTCTGCTGTTTGGGATATACTTTTCTGAGGTGCAAGCCAAAACCAGTGGTCTGTGGCTGACCAGGTTTGCAGATGACTGCAAGCTGGGCACTGTCATAAATTCCCCTAGTGATGTGAACATCCTCCAAGAGGGCCTTAACCAAACTAATGACTGGTGCCAGAAGCATGGCCTCAAGCTGAATGCCAAGAAATGTATCATTATCCCCCTTTGGGTAAAATGGTGTCCCCACTAATTATCACATTAATAAAGATGTATTAAGCATGCAATCAGTTGTGAGGGACTTGGGCACCTAGGTTGATGGCAACCTGACTTTTGACCACCATGTTGCCTCCATTGTTATGGAAGGCTTTCTACATGGTCCACCTCATAAGTAAGGGTATTTCATCCAGGAACGAGGAGGTCATAACATCCCTGTACTCCTCCTTTATCAAACCCATTATTGAGTACAATGCCCCCTTTGGCATGTATCTTGCCAAGCAAATGCAGCAGTTGGAGAAACCACAGAGGTTCCTGTCCAGGAAAATCCAGGGTCTCAAACCTATACAGATAGGCTAAACACCCTGTCCCTCTACTCAGTCTCATACAGACTGCTCTGAGGTGACCTGTGTCTAGCATACAAAGCCGTCTCAGTCCCAGACTTGATGGAGTTGCTGCATATCCATAAATCAAACTCCACTCTCGCAACTCATACGCAAGGTCTCAACCTGGTCTGTGACATTAATAGAACTTGTTGGTGGGATAGATTTGTGTCCCAATGACTCCCCCATCTGTGGAATAGACTTTCTCTCCATGTCAAGCAGAGTACTTCACTAGCCCTCTTTAAGAGAAACCTGGACGACTGGATGGGAAACAGAAAATATACCACTGGGATCCCACCTGTGTCCCTGATAGACAGGGAAAACAGGTGCTGACTTTGTGGGAACATGGTTGAAATTCTTGGCTAGGCTTATAAGGGCCTCCAGGCCAATAGCATAGTATCATCCTATGAATCTATGAACCTATACTTCTCAGCCGCCAAGCATTAAAAATCATAGCACTGGTCTTTAAAAAATCTTAGCAGAATCAAAAAGATAAGCAGTTTCTTATTTTCAGAATAAAAGCCATTCATGTACTAGACACTGTATAGTTAGAGGTATAGAGTCTTTGTAAAGGTTTTGTTTATTTTTAATAAGGTATGTACCCCAAAATAGATCTGACTTTATGAGAAACATCAGTACATTTAGCAGGAACAATGCTAAATCTAAAGTCTCCAATCACATACAAGTGATCATAGGTACAATGAATAAAGTGCTATAGTGGAAGTATTATTCTTATAAACCACAATAAATAGTGAAACAATGAATATCACAGCAAATATATAAACATGATTCTGTACTGTTAAATCCAAAATAAAAAGCCCACACAAAAGGGAAAAGAATAAAGCTCTAAAAGGAACCTTAAAAACCAGAAATTTAACGCACAAAACACCATAAACGCTCACAAAAATATGGTTTCATTTAACATACACTTCATCAGATTTAGCCTTGAATAAAACCACCCCTGTTTAAATAATCTCCCTTTACAAATCTACCAATGGGAAACAAATCAATTAATCAATTAATGCAACTTGAACCAACAACTTAAAAGCATATGCATTCATTTCATACATATTCCAGAACCAGGTATAATGTATTCATTTTACTGGATAAAAACACAAGACATAATACTTAGGACAAAACATTGGTCAAAACCCATTTTTAATGTTTTGTGCATTAAATTTCTGTTTTTTAAGGTTCCTCTCAGAGCTTTATTGTTTCACTTTTCGTGTGGGCTTTTTTTTTTTGATTTATTGGTGGAGTTCTAGCCCACTTGGTGTGTGTTTTTTTTCATTTACAAGTGGATTTTCCTACCATGGATGGTGAAACGGGCAGAGAGGCAATGGAAAGTAACTGTAAGGAGGGGCTGGGCCAAGTAAGAAAGTTGATTGGCCAGTTAACGCAGTTGATCGATCTGCTCAAGCTCCTCAGCGAATCGATGGTGCAGTTGGTATCTACTATGCATGAGGGGAGGAACTGGGAAATGCTCGGTAACCATGGAGCAAAACAGTGCGAAAAAACGGTTCCTGAGGGAAACAGAGAAAATAAGGAAGTTGCCTGGAGAGGGGATGGGTCGGATAGTAATGATTTATGCTTCAACCAAACCCCAGGATTTTCAGACCTACTGAGGGAGGAAATAGCTCTAATGAGAACTGAGTGTCCCCTGGTTCACCTGGACAAGAGAAATGGAATTTGGATCCCAGGAGTAACACTAAACAGGTCAATTTTAATAAATTGCTCCAGGTTAGTTTTTCTTCTAATTTCAAGAACAGAACTGTTATGCTGGGACCTGAAACAGACAATTTTAAGAATTTACTTTATAAACTGGAAAGATTGATTTTTAAATGCAAAAGCATTGACATTGATCATAGTTACTTTAAAGAATGTATTTCTCAAAGTATAGTGCCTAAGGGACTAAGAATTTGGAAGTATCCTAATAATGTGGTCCCAGGCAGTGTTTTTCATCAGGACTTGATAAAAATATTTAACAGATGTGGGCTTGTTATATTAAATTGTATTATTGAGGAGAACAATAGAGTGAAGGGGAAATTAATGAGTGAAATAGAGACTGTGAATGACTGTATTAAAAATGATTTAATGATCACTATCCCTGCTGAAAAGGAAAAGTATCACAGTATTCAAAAGGAAGTGGATGGTCAATGTAATGACTTGATTAAAAGAAACATCAAGAAATAGAGCGTGACATTATAGAATATAAAAGCAATACTAGTTATCCGAAACCGAAGTCTGGAGACAGATTTTGGGAAAGGAACAATGGTGAGTGGAAAACCAATATTAATGATGAGCCAACAAGAGCAGGTGAATTAGTTTTGGAACTCAATGATATTTCTGAGTACCCCCATTACGTATGAGTACCCCCCCATTATGTATGAGTACCCCCTATTACGTATGAGTACCCCCCATTACGTAGACCAGAGAGAATTAGAAACAGGACAGAATACCAGCAGCAGCAGTTTTCAAATTTTCGGGGGGGAGGTATTAAATAATACCACCCACCCTGACTTAGAAGTTACTGAGATTAAACAGGACCTGGATAATTCTTTTACATACACCTACGAAGATTTTAGTATTTATAATTTTAGATCTGAAGTAGGAGATTCATTTGTCTGCAACCTGTGGGTTATGGATCCGATATCGGATCCGAACCGGCATGGTTTACCAGCTATGGATCCAAGCTCTCAGCTCCTCCCCTCACCCATAATGCCCTGCTCTACCCTCATGACCTCAGATCTCGTTTGCCGCGCATGGTGACCAGATTGTGTTTTTCATAGCTCTCCAGCTAAGTTTAATTTTTAGTCTTAAAGTGCTTATTTTTGAAAGTTTTGTGTGAAAGTTGTGTGGAAGTGTAGGTTTCCCTTTTATATTATTATACTTTTAGTCTCTTAAAATTTAATTTTACTTATCCCTCCCCTCGCTGGTAGCATAGTGTGTGTTTGGGCCTGTTGAGTGGTTTTGTTACTTTACTTTAACTAGTTTTAGTAACCTTGTTTTTTGCTTTTGGGATGTCTGAGCAGCCCAAAGCTGTATTTTCTAAGTGCTCCGAGTGTGGCCATAAGCTTTCCCCAGCTGATGGCCGCACTCGGTGTGTTAGATGCCTGGGGGTTGAACACCTCACATCTGGATGTTCCATTTGTGCAGGGTTCAACCCCAGGGCATTGAAGGAGCGGAGGTCCAAGCTTGTCTTGGCGGGTCTTTTGCCGCCGGACTCGGCTCCGGCCTCCGCTCCTTCGGGGGTAACCGTTCCCACGGTTGTCCCCTCTCCGGCTCCCCCTCCTCCTCCTGGGACTCAACCTCCCTGTAGTGGTTCGGAGGAGAGGGAAGCTAGGAAGAAGGACCGGAGGGAGAAGCCCCATAAGCGGCGGGCCGAGACCTCTGTTTCGGCCCCGCCAGCCAAGCGGGCTTCTCCTCCGGCCTCCTTGTCTGCTGGCTCTCCCCCTCCTCGGCTCCGGTCTCCAGTGTGTTTTTCACCGGGACCTGAGGAGGAGGAGACCTGATCTCCGTCGAGGCTATCGAGGAGGCACTCAAGGCCTACCTCGGTAGCCTCGTCGAGATCAACTTATAGCCTGTCAGACGCTGATCTGGACCGGATGATGAGAAGGTTCATCCAGGCCCAGATGCAGATGGGAGTGCTCTTGCCTCCCCCCCCCTCTGGGGGGGAGCTCGACCCCTTTTTTCAAGCCAATTGCTCCTTCTCCGACCCGCTACCCGGGTTCGGAGCAGTTGGAGCCGAGCCGGGGGTGGGTCTGCGCCGATAGTACTTGGTACTTCGGATCCGACCCTGCCCTCGAGTGCATTGGATCCAACCTCTCGGAGCCTGGATCCGAGCTTCGGATCTGGGGGGATCAGTGCTCCTTCGGCGCCGTCTGTGTCGGAGCGCACTGTCCCTTCGGATCCGAGCGCTTCGGCGCCGGCTCCGATCCACTCCTCGGATCCGAGGGGGAGCCGATTGTCGGATCCTTTGGTCGAGGTTGGCTCCCCTTCGGCTTTTGATGTAGTGGAGAGGGCCCTGTTGAGGGTCTCCGGACCCCGGCACTTGCTTCGCCCGTCCGCTCCCTCTGCACTGGGTCAGGCTTCCACCATCCGGCCCTTGGGACAGCCCGCTCCTGTGCCCCAAGCTGTTCCCCTGGAACAGGTTACTGTTTGCGAGGAGTCCTCTGACAGCCCCCCAGAGGATGTTCCTCGCAAGCATACGTGCAAAAGGAGGCACATTGACTCCCCCGAGTCTCTCACGGAAGACACGGATTTGGAGGAAGGGGAAGGCTCCCCACGATCACCCCCCGAGGATGTTTCATTTGGAGACATCATGGAAATGCTCTGCATAAGGGGGGGGGTGGTCTGCCCCCAAGTCTTCCTCGGACGAGTCCGTGTTCTTGGAGGCATTTGAAGCGGGCCCATCTACCTCTTGGGTGTCCCCTCCTGCCGACCCCCTGGTGGACCTCATTACCACCAGGGCGTGGAAGGAACCGGACACCGTGGAGCCAATCCCTAAAAGGCCCGACCATATTCTCAGTCCCCCGGCTGACCGTGCCCATTGGAGTAAGGGGCCTCCGGTAGATGCCATGTTGACGGCGGCGGCCACCAAGAGGGAACTTGCTCAGGAGAGTCCCTCAGTCCATCCCCTGAGCAAGGAGTCTCGGATGATGGACCGCTTGGGGAAGAGGATGTTTAGTTCAGCGACCTTCTCGGTAAGGGCGCTGAACTATCTGGCACATGTGATTAGGATGCAGCGTGATCTTATTAAAGAATACGTTGCATCCCCCCCAGAGTCCATGTCGGAGGAGGACAAAGTGCTGCACTCCACCCGCATGGCCACTCTCAGGTCCGTTACCAATACCTCTATGCGGCTACTCTCCCATGCTATGGAAGGCGCCGCTAGAGCCACAGGGGCAGGTCTAGTTACTAGACATCAGGCCTGGCTCCGTCATTGCGATTTCTCAGAGCCCTTCAAAGCGTCATTTGCGAACGCCCCCTTTGATGGTTCTGCCCTCTTTGGCAAAACTGTTCGCGACACTTTGACCCAGAGCGAGAAGGATGGGAAGACGCTGTCTGCCGTCGGAATCTGCTTCTCTGCACCCCAGAGGCCCTATTCTAGGAACCAAAAGGGTCAGAAGAAGATGTGGTTCCAGAAGTCGCAGCAATCCCAGCCTGCTCCGGACAACCAGTCCTTCCGTGGCAGAGGAGGACAGGGAGGACACCGCCCTAGAGGCAGAGGGGCTCCCAGGAACTTCGGGTCCAGAGAACCCTTCTCTGAACGGCCCGCGCAGCAACCCTGAGGGGTTGCCCAGCTGCTCCACTCTGGAGGCAGTCGGGGGACGTTTTTCGGAGCACCTAGCGGCATGGGAGTCCATAACATCAAACCGCTGGGTTCTCCAGATCATATCCAGAGGATACCGTATCCCCTTTCATCACTTGCCAAAATTGAAGTCCCTCCCCGACGTTCCACCCGGTCAGTGGGAGGCCGCTTTGGCAGAAATTGGCCATCTGCTAAAGAAAAGAGCCATCCAGCCCGTCCCCCCAGACCAGATCGGATCAGGGTTCTACTCCAGGTTCTTTTAGTGCCAAAAAGATGGGGATCTAAGACCAATTTTAGACCTTTCTCTCTTGAACCTGGCAGTTCCCAAGGAGAAGTTCCGAATGGTCACTCTGCAGTCTATTCTCCCCCTTCTGGGAGAAAATCATTGGATGTGCTCCATAGACCTCAAGGATGCGTACTACCATATACTAATGGACAGGTGCTCCAGGAGGTTTCTCCGCTTCCGGCTGGGAGCCAGTCACTACCAGTTCCGGGTCCTTCCCTTTGGTCTCACCACAGCCCCCAGGGTGTTCACCAAAGTATTAGCAGTGGTAGCGGCCCACCTGAGGCTTCAGGGGGTACAGGTCTTTCCCTACCTGGACGACTGGCTCCTTACCGCCCCAACAAGGCATCTACTACTATTGGTGCGAGACTCCTTTCTCCATCTTGCTCCCCATCTGGGCATCACTATAAACACAAAAAAATCCAACCTAGCACCCACGCAGTTCATAGATTTTATAGGTGCCAGGTTAGACACAAGGAGTTTAAAAGCCTTTCTCAGTGCGGACAGAGTTCAAAATCTGCAACTCCAGGTGCGGGCCATTCTCCACTCAAGCTCAGTTCCGGCGGAGTTGGTCCTGAGGGCTCTAGGGTCCATGGCGGCTGCTATAGCACTTCTTCCTCTCGCCAGGTTCAATATGCGCATCCTCCAGTGGACACTCCTAGTACAGTGGTCGTATCTTGCTCTTCCTATGCATCATCCCATTGCGATCAGCAAGGCTTGCAAGCGGTCCCTCCTCTGGTGGCTTCACTCTCCAGATCTCCACAGAGGCCGCCCATTTTGTGCTTCTCCCCCTCTCGCCACAGTGACCACGGACGCCTCCCGCCTCGGGTGGGGGGGGGGCATTTTGCAGGCCGGACCATCCAAGGCACGTGGAACGATTCAGAGACCTTACTGCATATCAACGTTCTAGAGATGAGAGCAGTGCTCTTAGCGTTGCTAGCACTTCAGGCCTTTCTTCCCTTGGGAACAATTGCGATTCAATCGGCAACATGTCGGTTGTCTGGTATATCAACAAGCAGGGAGGAACCAGGTCTTACCCTCTTTGTCGAGAAGCCATGAGAGTTTGGGAATGGGCAATCTCCACCAACCGCTTTCTCATAGCAACGCACATTCCGGGTCGGTCCAACATCCTGGCGGACAAGCTCAGTCGCACCATTCTCACCCCTTACGAGTGGTCTCTCAATACTCAAGTAGCGGAACGCATATTCGCACGGTGGGGAACTCCTTCTTGCGATCTTTTTGCCTCTCCCTCAAACACCAAGTGCGACAGTTTTTTCGCTCTGATTCCTCCTCCCGGAGGTTCCCCAAGAGACGCTCTGGTGCATGCTTGGCCACCCGGTCTTCTTTATGCTTATCCCCCCTCGCCTCTGATGCTCCAAGTTCTTCAGAAAGCCTCTCGGTTGGGGTGCAGAATGATTCTCATTGCTCCGTTTTGGCCTCGACAGATCTGGTTCCCCTTCCTAAGGTCTCACTCTGTGAATCCTCCTTGGATTCTAGATCCCATTCCGGATCTGATATCGCATCCATCCCGCTTATCTCCTCGAACCTGGACAACGTGAAGCTGACCGCTTGGCTGCTCCAGTTCCACTCTTGATCAGGACTCCCGGTATTTCGTCCCCTGTTAAAGGAGATCCTGGTGGCAGCTCATAAGCCATCCACTAGGAAAGTCTACCGCAGCAAGTGGAAACGGTTTTCGTTGTGGGCGGAGTGGCAAGGCCTAAACCCCTTCACAGTTCCTCTCCCTTTGGTGCTTGATTTCTTAACCACTCTTTTTAACGATGGTGCCAGCAGTTCCACGGTCAAAGTACAACTTGCGGCAATTTCCCATTATCACATTGGTCATGACTCCAATCCACTGATGTCGGCCAAGTTGTGTAAGATTTTCCTTAAAGGTACTTTTCTTCTCAGGCCCCCTGTAAAACAAGCGGTTCCTCCTTGGGACCTTTCCTTAGTTCTCCAGGCCTTGACCGCCCCCCCCCTTCGAACTGGCAGCTATGGTAGATCTGAAATTCTTGTCATTCAAGACTGCCTTCTTAGTAGCCATTACTTCGGCCAAGAGAGTTTCAGAGCTTCAAGCATTATCAGCTAAACCTCCTTACTTGGTCTTTCATCCGGACCGTGTTTACCTCAGGACCAACCCGTCCTTTCTTCCTAAGGTAGCTTCTGAAGCAAACATTAATCAATCCATTAACCTCCCTGTCTTCTTTCCTAAATATGAAAGCCTTTAAGGCTAGGATTCCTCTAGATGATATTTGTGCAGCAGCCACGTGGGCTTCATCTCATACTTTTATTTCCCACTACAAGTTGGATCTTGCATCTAGGGGTAGAGCATCCTTTGGCTCCGCGGTGCTCCGGAATATCCTTCCATGATGGCCGCCCAAGATTCAGGTAGCTGGGGACTCTGTCCCACAGGTTGCAGACAAATGAATCTCCTACTTCAGATTTAGAAGTTATGTACTCACCATAACGTTCCATCTGAGTAGGTGTATTCATTTGTCTGCAACCATCCCGCCCTCCTATCCCCCTGGCCTTTCAGTTTCCTGCATATGTTGTGTTACCCTTTTCAGGGTGTTCTTGCTGTTGGCAAACGCGATCTGAGGTCATGAGGGTAGAGCAGGGCATTATGGGTGAGGGGAGGAGCTGAGAGCTTGGATCCATAGCTGGTAAACCATGCTGGTTCGGATCCGATATCGGATCCATAACCCACAGGTTGCAGACAAATGAATACACCTACTCAGATGGAACGTTATGGTGAGTACATAACTTCTAATTCTGTAACCTTGACAACGGACTATTTTAGACTTCTATCCAAGGAGATCAGGTTTATACCCCTAAGACAGGGGGACTTGGCCAAAATATTAATGGATATAAAAGTATTTACAAGAAAAATTAATTTTCAAATATTGTTTGATCAGGACCTTAAAGTGGAACATGAAGGGCTAGTAAGAAAAAGTATTTTTAACCCACCTTTGCACCCACAAATTAAACATTTTGAAGGTGTAGTTGAAAAAGAAATTAGAAAAAGCTACTGTAAAGTGAGATATAGAAGGAACTTAGACCCAGCAGAAATTAAAGTTCTACATGGACTGAGAAATTACACAAATTTAAGAATTATGAAAGCGGACAAGGGTGGGGGTATGGTCCTTATGGATGATCTTATTTATGAAGGAAAAATGAATGACATTCTAAGGGACTCCAGTAATTATGTAACTGTATCCAGGAATGAGATAAATATTGCATATCGAAGAATGGATATGATTTCAGAGGACATTTTTGTTGAAGGCTCTATTGACCAAAGAACTTACCATTATCTTAAAGTAGAAAAACGTAGAATAGCGACTATTTTTGGGATCCCTAAAACACATAAAAATGGAAAGGACCCCCCAGTAAGACCCATTGTATCAGCTAATGGATCCAAAACACTGCCCCTTGCCAAGTATGTGGACAGTAAGTTAAAGGGCCTGGAGTTAGAAAAAAAGAATATTTTAAAGGGCTCATGGGATTTTTAAGGTGTTTGAGTCCGGGGAAAATACAACGACGTTTTATCTTTTTTAACCATTGACATAGTGGATCTGTTTTCCTCCATACCTCATAGGGAAGGCCTGAGTGCCTTAGAAGAAATTGTTTATGAAGAGAATTATTTGTCCCTGGATGAAAAAGTGGTTGTTATGCAACTTTTGAATCTGGTTTTTACAACTTTGTGTGTTTTACGGCTGGATTTTTTCACCAGATCCAGGGCGTAGCGAAGTGTGCAGTGTGTGCCGCCACATACATGAATTTAGTCTTGGCTAGATGGGAGGAAAAGTGTGTGGTGGATTCTATATATAAGGAGAATTGGATTCTTTATAAAAGATTTCTGGATGACATAGTAGTTTTATGGGTGGCTCCAGAAAGTGAAGTGGTTAATTTTATAGATTATCTTAATAAAAGTACCAACTACATGGAATTTACCTACAAAATTAGTAATGAGACCTTACAGTATTTAGATGTGGAAATCTATAAGTGAAACAATATGTTTAATTCTACGGTGTTCAGAAAACCAACAAACTCTAACTCCTACTTACATTTTGATAGTGCTCATCCTAAGCACTATAAGAAAAATATAGTTAAAGGACAATACATTAGAGGCTCTAGGATGACATCTAACAATGAAGATTTCAATACGGAAATGGAATTGTTAAGAAAAATGTTTCAAAACAAGGAATTACCTAGACCATTTGTTGTCTGAGGTGGAAAAAGAGGTCTTGGAAGATAGAGTAGAGAAATACCAACCTATTTTAGGTAAAGATATAAGGGATGGTACGGCCACTAAATATGTAAACACCACCAATTATGTGGAAAATTTTGATAAGGCTTTAATATTGGAATTTAATGCTGGTTCCACTATGGTGAGGGGGATTATCAACAGCGAATGGGATAGTTTTTTAGCCCTCACCGACTTGGACAAAATAAAAAAGGAAAGAATCAAAATTGTTTACAAAAATTCCAGGAATTTTCAAAAATTTATTAGAATCTAGTTATGATTATGGGATTGTTAGGAATAAAAGGAGGAAAGGAACTTTTAAATGTGGACATTGTTCTCAATGTGCCAATGTTTACAATAAAGAGAGTATTTATTTGCAGTGTAGAAACAGGTTGGTG
Organism: Protopterus annectens; assembly: GCF_019279795.1. Taxonomy (NCBI): domain Eukaryota; kingdom Metazoa; phylum Chordata; order Ceratodontiformes; family Protopteridae; genus Protopterus; species Protopterus annectens. The sequence continues at coordinate 1,973,825,991 of NC_056726.1, forward strand.
GAAAGTAAGGAATTTACAAATTGTGACACCAGTGGGCTTGTGTACTTGGCTAAGTGTTAGTCCTGTGATGCGTTTTATATAGGTAAAACGGAAAGGAAGTTAAGAAAAAGAATATATGAACACGCATATGATGTACAAAATAAAAAAGACACCAATGCCTTATACAAGCATAGCCAAGAATGTGACAATGCCCATTATTTATTTTTCACCCTGGAGAAGGTGGATAAAAATTTCCAAGGTGGGCTATGGGAAGAAACTATTGAATATAAGGAGCTATGGTGGCAGATCACCCTGGAAGCCAATAAAAAATCTGGATTGAATGAACATGTATCCATAAGTTCCCTTCTGAAACTTAGAGCAGCCAAATTATAAGCAGAATTATTTGTGATGTAGTAGAGACAATAAACATTGTGGTTTTAAACATATTTAAATATATTTTAGCATTTTTCAGATTTTTAATTCTGTTACTGTATTTGGAGACTGTATTTATATTCACTTACATATATTTTTATTTTTCCTTATTTACATTCAAGTGTGTTGCATTTTTAAAACAATCCACGAGATGGTGCCAAACCCACTTGTCAAACATTAAATGTATATGTCAAATTAAATGTTTTAAATAATCATATATATTTGTAAGGTGATAGTATTTTTTAATGGATTTTAATGGGTTTTAACCAATGTTTTGTCCTACGTATTATGTCTTGTGTTTTTATCCAGTAAAATGAATACATTATACCTGGTTCTCGGATATGTATGAAATTAATGCATATGTTTTTAAGTTGTTGGTTCAAGTTGTACTAATTGATTTGTTTCCCATTAGTAGATTTGTAAAGGGAAATTATTTAAACAGGGGTGGTTTTATTCAAGCCTACATCTGATGAAGTGTATGTTAAATGAAAACGTATTTTTGTGAGCGTTTATGGTGTTTTGTGCATTAAATTTCTGTTTTTTAAGGTTCCACTCAGAGCTTTATTGTTTCACCTTTCATGTGGGCTTTTTTTTGGATTTATTGGTGGAGTTCTAGCCCACTTGGTGTGTGTTTCTTCATTTACAAGATGATTCTGTACTGTACTTGAGTCAGTTTCTTTGTTGAAGGACATTCCTGGGATTCAGAAACATGTTTATCACAGTAGTCCTGAGACTACTGCTGTTATGTCATATAGCTTAATGAGGTCTGAGGCCAATTATCAGTTAAAGAGTTGGAATTGTGAAGCCCAAGTAAACATTAATTAGAAAATCCATTCCCAGAAATGTGAGGCCCATCAGAGAAAGACAGAGATTCCTGCAGTTGCAGCTAGGACTGACATGAAGAGAAGTGGTTAGCAAGCAACAGATACATGCCCAAGCATGTGAACATGTGCTACACAGTAATGATATGAGAAAGCTACAGGTCACATTAAAGGGTCAAATGTGTGCAATATGTGGTAGTCAAGTGCACTGCCTGGGTGGTCTGTGGAGACATTGTGTATTATACCTTATTCATTACAGTCTGTCAGCCGATAGTGTATAAACCCTTACAGTTAATATGCCTTCATCCTTGCTCCCCTTGTGGAGTCTTTATTGCAATGTGGGTGCAGTCTATGACCCCTAGTACCTCAGAAATAAGGTTTATATCATAAAAAGCTGGTATGGTGTTGGCGGTCTCCTGTGTGGTATGTGGAAACTGTATATGCTCCCTATATTCTGTAGCATGGCATTGAGGAAATGGTGACGTATCCTTGAAGCAGATGCCTGGAATACACCCACCATGTCCCCATTGGTTGCTGAAAGGCCTGTGTAGCTAACATTCTCAAAGCCACACATACCTTGACATTTCTGTGAATTGGTGAAAAGCTGATAGATCTCCTGGCTGTGTGCAGAGTTGGAATCTATTCTAAACTAAGTACACTTTTTTGCAACTTAATTTGCACTGTGCTATATTTATATATTTGCTTATTATCTATACATTTGCTGTATTGTTTCTGTCCTTTGTTGTCTCCGCTGTGTTTTTTCTCAGGGTAGCTCAGAAGCTAGTTTCAGGTGGGGGGTTGTTGAGCCAGCCCACATCCTAGCTATTAGTCATTGCCTGAAGTGTATTTTCTCTGTTGTAATTCCAGTACAGACTGCATTTCTGTGAATTTGTGAAAGGCTGATAGATCTCCTAGCTGTGTGCAGAGTTGGAATCTATTCCAAACTGATAAGTACACTTTTTTGCAAATTAATTTGCATTGTGCTGTATTTATACATTGGCTTATTATCTATTCATTTGCTGTATTGTTTCCCTTCCCACCCTCTCTGTTGGTATCTTGTTCTTATACTTGGTAACTTTGCAGTTGCCTGCCCCTACTGTTAATTTCATCTGGAACACTCCCCCCAGTCTAGTGTCGTTAGCTCATTTTATCTATTACAGAGAGAACATTTGAGAAGGCCAACCCACTTAGTTTCTTAAGCTTGAATTATCTTCTGCTCCTCATTTCTCCCTTTCCACTTTACTTAAAAAAAATATTCTAAGCTTGTTTCCTACCTTTTCTGTAACTTGTCTAGTCCTAATCCAGAGCTGCTGTATCGAGGACTGTTTGTAAGCTTCTGAGCCCCCCAAGCCTTTCTGTGTTGGGGGAAGCATTTTAGCTTATCAGTGGGAGTGGTAAGCACAAGGTAGCCTATCTACCACAAGAGGAATGGTTTCTGGCCCAGAAATTGTAGTTTATTGGCCATTTGGGCAGTTTTTCCATCTCTTTCAACTTTCTGGTTTAAAAACAAGCGTTTGCGCTTTTCCTGCCTTTCCTGTAACTAGTCTAGTCCAGATACAGATTTGCTGTATCTAGGACTGTTTGTAAGCTTCTAAGCAGTGCCAAAATCTGCTCTTCAATTTTTCCCTTAGATCTGCTAGTTCTGTCCTCTCCTGCACTTTTACTAGCTTATTAGTCTAGCACTTTACCAGATTTCTTGTAGCAATTATTGTAGCACACAAAAGTGCTACAAGCACTAAATGTTCTACAAGGAAACAGCTCCAGTACTTATTATTATTGCTCACCCCTCCAAGCATGTCTAAAGGTCATTTCCCTGTGGTTTCTCCTATTAACCTGGTGAACTTGGGCATCCTGAGGCAATATGGCAACTGCCTCATGTACACTCTTACCTCCCAGCACTCGGACTTGTGAGAGATGTACTTATATATCCAAATTGGAAGCCCCACACTCTCCAGCCAAGACCGGAATAGCTGGTCAAGAGGTGAAGGTCAACACTTGCACCACACCACATGGAACACATAGCCTTCCAAAACACACACCAGCACTGCCTTCACATAAAAACACACCCACCTTCGAGGATGCTCTCAATAAAAATCTACCCAAACAGCAGAGACCTCCAAGGCAGAAACACAGTCGACCACTACAACACAGCACTAATCACAAGACATATATCTCTCCTAAACAGTGTGCCACTCAACCAAAGCCCCTAAGGCAAAACAGCATACCCAACGCACTGGCCATAGGTGACTCAATACTGAGGCACACTGATGTCCTACTCACTAGGTTGAATAAGGAAAAAGTAACAGTCAGCTGCCTGTCAGGCACCAGGATCCACAACATAACACATGCACTCAGGTCCCTCAACAACAGGTACAAATATGACTCTGTCATTGTACATGTGGGTGTGAATGAACTAAGACGTACCTCCCTGGACTACATGAAAAGAGGCATGGAGGAGCCCTTGGATTATGTAGCCCAGGAGGGTATGACCCTAGCCCTGAGCAGCATCCTACCATCACCCAGAATGATACCACAGTACAAGAAGGAAATGATTGATTTCAACAACTGGCTACGTTTCTGGTGTCATTCTAAGGGGATCCAGTATCTGTCTGCCTGGGATGACATGATTGACAGACCTCGATGCTGTGCCAGAGATGGCCTGCATCTGTCACTCCTCAGCTTCCAAATACTGGCCAGTGTTCTTGCCACCTTTGTAGTGTCTTTTTTAGGTGGTGTTCCAAAGACCAAATTACCACCATAACAGCTACAAACAAATGCAATCTGAGGATCATGCTGCTAAATGCTAGAAGTCTAAATCTCAAAATGCACTCACTTGAAGCACTCCTTAAAATGGAGAACATCGACATTTGTGCTGTAACAGAGACCTGGTTCAAGGCAGCAGAAAACCCCCCTGCATTACCAGGCTATAACTCATTCCACACCTTTCAGCACCAGAACTTGGACTGAAGCTCCAAAGGCGGTGATGTTTTCATATTCATAAAGGATGTGCACACCTCGAGACTGGTAGCCCAACATAACGCATCTGAGATACTTCAGGTGCAGCTGACATTGGGTAAGACAGAGATTCAGGTCGTAGTCTGCTATAGGTTCCCAACCATGTCCCAAGACTCACACTCCACATTCCTAAGCACCCTGGAGAATATTAGGGTCCAACCTAGCACTCTCATACTGGGCAACTTCAACTACCCCTCCATTAACTGGGAAAACTAATCATGTACCAATACACTTGCCCAATGTTTCCAGGAATTCATTAATTCCAATGCCCTGGACCAGCTCATTCTTACCCCCACTAGATGTAGCAGCATCCTTGACGTGATCATTACTAACATGGGTGACCATTGCTGTACACCAATAGTCACCTCCTCCCTGGTTAGATCCGACCGCAAACTAATCACCTTGAAAATCTGCATGCACCCCCCACAAAGGTAACCACCATGAACAACGTATCCAAAGCTAACTTTGGACTCCTAAAAACAGAGCTGGCTAACTTCACGGCACCCATGCAAATTGAGAATAGTTGCATGACCACCGAATCATGCACCAATGCACTGTATGAACATGTACACATGCATAGATCTTGCTATACCCAATAGAACTAAGATGCTCTCCTCCAAAAAAAGGAAGCCAATCTGGTGGTCCCCTGCCATAAACAGACACTACAACAGAAGGAGGAAACTGATGCGGAATAAGGTGAAGTCCCAAGACTGGAAAAACTCCCTTATCTGCCTCAACAAAAAGTTGAGATCCCTCATCAAATCCTCTAAAGCTAGCTATGAAAACAGAATTGCAGCAGGTAGTAAAGACAACCACAAGGCCTTCTATTGTTATGTAAAGAATCTCCATGGCAATACCCAGATTTGCTCTGAGCTAATGCACAATGGTATCTCCTGTAACGAGCCAACGGATATTGCCAATATACTGGCCGACAGATTCAGTGCCAACTTTACCCCTCCCCCCAAAGGACCAGTCACAATACCAGTAGATTGCCAGGCACCCAGTATTACTGCTAGACAGGTTAAAACAGCACTGTCCATGGCCAAGAATACAGCTTCTATAGGACCTGACAAAATCCCTGGCTGTGTTCTACATGAACTACAGAGTGAACTGGCATCTCACCTGTGTGCCCTGTTCAATCACAGCCTCACCTCAGGCTTTGTCCCTACCGAATGGTGGACTGCTACAGTCATCCCTCTCCACAAAGGAGGAGCAACTGCAGACCCTGGGAACTGTTGCCCCATTAGCCTGACGAGTCTGATATGCAAAGCTATGGAACACATCATCATGGACCTAATAAACAAGGATATAGGGAATATCGAAACTCTGGATCCCACATGGTTTGGTTTTGTGAAGGGTAGATCATCCTGCTCAACTTGGTCAATTTCTTTGAGTCAGTCACCAGAGCTGTGGATGTAAGCAAGGTGGTTCATACAGCCTACCTTGATCAGGACAAGGTCTTTGATACTATTCCCCACTCAGGAATCATAGAAAAACTCACTAAGCTAGGAATCAACCCCTATATCACTAGCTGGGTTACAAACTGGCTTACGGGTAGAACCCACAATGTAAAAGTAGCTGACTCCAAGTCAGACTACCGACCATTCACTAGTAGACAGGGTTTTGTCCTTGGTCCTCTTCTGTTTGGTATCTACTTCTCTGAAGTCCAGGCCAACATGAAGGGACTCTGGCTGACAAAATTTGCAGACAATTGCAAGTTGGGAGCTATTATTAACTCCCCAAGTTTGTTGACATCTTACAGAAAGGCCTAACTGAGACCAACGGCTGGTGTCAGAACCATGGCCTTAAGCTCAATGCCAAAAAATGTGTTGTCATCCCCTTTGGGAAAAACCCAGTTCCCATGAATTACCACATAGATGGTAGTCCCCTGAACACAGTAGGCGTTATAAGAGATCTGGGAACACAGGTTGACAGCAACCTCTCTTCTGACCACCACATTGCCACTGTGGTCAGAAAGTCCTTCTATGTGGCACATCTCATTACTAAGGGTTTTACATCCAGGAAGAAAGAGGTCATTGTCTCCCTCTACTCTTCCCTCATTAGGCCAGTCATTGAGTACAATGTCCCAGTTGGCATGTACCTCACTAAACACCTGCAACAACTGAAGAGGCCGTAAAAGTACCTCACAAAAAGGATCCTATGCCTTAAACATTTGTCCTATATGGACAGACTTAAAAAACTCCAACTATTCTCTGTCTCATATCACCTACATAGAGGCGATCTCTGCTTGACTTACAAAGCCATGTCTGACCCAGCTCTGTTAGAAATGCTACATCTAAAGAAATCCCAATCCCTCCACACCACACGCTCCAGAGACCTCAACCTCATTACCACAATCAACAAAACATGCTGGAGAGACAGTTCATAACCCAGAGACTGCCCATGCTACAGAATAGACGTCCCATACATGTCAAGCAGAGCACCTCACTGGCCCTCTTCAAGAGGAATCTTGATGACTGGATGGGAATTAGAAAATTTACCCCAGAGATCATTCCAGTGGCTTTACTCGACAAAGCCACTGGGAACTAAGGTCGTGTGGCACAATGCCAGGGTAATCCTATGGGCTAGGCTTGTAAAGGCTCCAGGGCCATTAGCCTAGTACACACCTATGAACCTATGCATAGGGATAGGCACTCAGTTCATCTCACAGGCCTGCATATGAGGGTAACACATCTTGACCACCTCCCATGTGATGCCTCTGTCCACATGGTAGTGATCCACTGCTTTGGCATCATGAAAGGTATGATATGTTAGGCATGGATGAATAATGTGGTACCATGTGTGCAGTGATGTTTAAGCCCATAACTACCAGCAGTGACAATAGCCTCTTGCATATACATAATTTCTAATGCAGCATGTTTTCACAGTCTTTCTTCTGCATCTCCATGTTTTAGCAGTGGTTGACAGTTCTGAAGTCAGTGTCTGTCAGTACAAAATGTATACATTTGTACATCACTCTAACATATTGTTTACCCTTAATTGCATTTGCAGTTGCTGTCATTTGAATACTGTTGCTCATTACTATGTCATTATTAAATCCATGGATGTTCTTAGGTTTTCAAATTCATGCTGTTTTCAGGTTGGCTCCTGTTCTTATAAAACTCACCTACCAGAACAGAGTATAATGCCAACATGAGTATTACACTAGTTTAGCCTTCACACTAATACCAACATGAATATTACACTGGTTTTTGAAGCATTGCTTGAGAATGCACAGTAATTCACTGTAACATAGGCATCAAATAGTATGTTTCTGATGCTAAGAAGAAAAAGAAGAATTATTATTATCTATAGGTGGAACATAAAGTATAGTTTGTCGGGTTTGTTCCAGTTTCACCGGTTCTAAATCCTGGAAAAAAGTGAATCATGAAGGCTCCCTACTGGTATTTTGAAGAAAATGAATTGTGAACGTGCAAGCAACTTTCAAAATTTTACACACTTGCAGTTTTAATCCTTGAAATTATAACATGGGCCTGGGTTGTAATATGCTCATGATCAAATACTATTCAAGGTAAAAAAAATATAAGAATTGCATGACATGATAAGTAAAACTTTAATTATACCTACATAGTCGTACTGGCAGTAAGGAACTTGTTCTTAGTTTATTGGTTAAAAATGCATAACCATTGTCCACATTGGGTTCCTGTTATTTTAGCGAACGCAATGAATTGCGAACGCTGTTTAGTCGAACGTCATTAGGCAGAAAGGCAAAATACCGAAAGCACGGAACAGCGACTGTTTTTCCTAGGGAAAAAAATCACTTGGCCATTTTCGGGACTTTGCCATTTCCTCCACTGTGGTGTGATCCTGGAGTTGGTATATTTAAGTAGGTGGGGTGTGGGGGCACAGCCCCACATATCGGATTTTGTGTTTTGATTTTTTTTTTTACGGATCAGTGATTCTTTTCCCTCGGAAAAAAATCACTGATCCATGTGTTCGACATTTTGAGTTTTTGGGGATTGTTGGCCGATTATATAGCTTTCTCAACTCAGTGAGTTTGCTTATATGATATAGACCCATCCACATCCCACTTATGTTTTACTGCTGGAATCCAGCAATACTTTCAAAATGTGGTCTTTTAATTATCTGATTACTTCAGAGAGCCCAGTCTCATTACCTTGAATACTTTGAAATGGCATTTGTCAAAATAAGAGACTTAACTACACTGAAGGAATGATTTAAACATGATAGCTTAACATCATCACACAGCAAATGGAAATTAATTTATGTTGGAATGAAAAATACTGGAATAGAGTACACAGGTGAGAAGAGCAGAATCAGCAACAAAAGGTGAAAGTGCTCTGGGGATGATCAGTAGCAAACCAAAACCAAAAGGAGAGAGCAGAAGATGTGAGATTTAAGGTGGCCACTGGGGATTAGCAACACAGATTCCTAGGCTGGATGTTTGGAGATGTACCCCCTATGTGCTACTGTACACAAGATTGGCTGGGCAAAGATGGAATAGCACAGTACTAGAGAAGTGTGCAGCCTGGGCAATAACTCAAAGCACAGTACCAGAGAAGTGCGCAGCCTGGGTAATAACTCAAAGCACAGTACCAGAGAAGTGTGCAGCCTGGGCAATAACTCAAAGCACAGTACCAGAGAAGTGTGTAGCCTGGGCAATAACTCAAAGCACAGTACCAGAGAAGTGTGCAGCCTGGGCAATAACTCAAAGCACAGTACCAGAGAAGTGTGCAGCCTGGGCAATAACTCAAAGCACAGTACCAGAGAAGTGTGCAGCCTGGGCAATAACTCAAAGCACAGTACCAGAGAAGTGTGCAGCCTGGGCAATAACTCAAAGCACAGTACCAGAGAAGTGTGTAGCCTGGGCAATAACTCAAAGGACAGTACCAGAGACATGTGCAGCCTGGGCAATAACTCAAAGGACAGTACCAGAGACATGTGCAGCCTGGGCAATAACTCAAAGGGCAGTACCAGAGAAGTGTGCAGCCTGGGCAATAACTCAAAGTTCAGTACCAGAGAAGTGTGCAGCCTGGGCAATAACTCAAAGCTCAGTACCAGAGAATTGTGCAGCCTGGGCAATAACTCAAAGCACAGTACCAGAGACGTGTGCAGCCTGGGCAATAACTCAAAGCACAGTACCAGAGAAGTGTGCAGCCTGGGCAATAACTTAAAGGACAGTACCAGAGAAGTGTGCAGCTTGAGCAATAACTCAAAGTACAGTACCAGAGAAGTGTGCAGCCTTGGTAAAGACTTCAAAGGATAGTACCAGAGAAGTGTGCAGCCTTGGTAAATACTTCAAAGGATAGTAGCAGAGAAGTGTGCTGCCTGGGCAATAACTCAAAGCACAGTAACAGAGAAGTGTGTAGCCTGGGCAGTAACTCAAAGCACAGTACCAGAGAAGTGTGCAGGCTGGGCAATAACTCAAAGCACAGTACCAGAGAAGTGTGCAGCTTGGGCAATAACTCAAAGCTCAGTACCAGAGAAGTGTGTAGCCTGGGCAATAACTCAAAGGACAGTACCAGAGAAGTGTGCAGCCTGGGCAATAACTCAAAGCACAGTACCAGAGAAGTGTGCAGCCTGGGCAATAACTCAAAGCACAGTACCAGAGAAGTGTGTAGCCTGGGCAATAACTCAAAGCACAGTACCAGAGAAGTGTGCAGCCTGGGCAATAACTCAAAGCACAGTACCAGAGAAGTGTGCAGGCTGGGCAATAACTCAAAGCACAGTACCAGAGAAGTGTGTAACCTGGGCAATAACTCAAAGCACAGTACCAGAGAAGTGTGCAGGCTGGGCAATAACTCAAAGCACAGTACCAGAGAAGTGTGCAGCTTGGGCAATAACTCAAAGCTCAGTACCAGAGAAGTGTGTAACCTGGGCAATAACTCAAAGCACAGTACCAGAGAAGTGTGCAGCCTGGGCAATAACTCAAAGGACAGTACCAGAGAAGTGTGCAGCCTGGGCAATAACTCAAAGCACAGTACCAGAGAAGTGTGCAGCCTGGGCAATAACTCAAAGGACAGTACCAGAGAAGTGTGCAGCCTTGGTAAATACTTCAAAGGATAGTACCAGAGAAGTGTGCAGCCTGGGCAATAACTCAAAGGACAGTATCACAGACGTGTGCAGCCTGGGCAATAACTCAAAGTTCAGTACCAGAGAAGTGTGCAGCCTGGGCAATAACTCAAAGCTCAGTACCAGAGAAGTGTGCAGCCTGGGCAATAACTCAAATCACAGTACCAGAGAAGTGTGCAGCCTGGGCAATAACTTAAAGCTCAGTACCAGAGAAGTGTGCATCCTGGGCAATAACTCAAAGCACAGTACCAAAGAAGTGTGCAGCCTGGGCAATAACTCAAAGGACAGTACCAGAGACGTGTGCAGCCTGGGCAATAACTCAAAGGACAGTACCAGAGAAGTGTGCAGCCTGGGCAATAACTCAAAGGACAGTACCAGAGACGTGTGCAGCCTGGGCATTAACTCAAAGCTCAGTACCAGAGAAGTGTGCAGCCTGGGCAATAACTCAAAGCACAGTACCAGAGAAGTGTGCAGCCTTGGTAAAGACTTCAAAGGACAGTACCAGAGACGTGTGCAGCCTGGGCAATAACTCAAAGCTCAGTACCAGAGAAGTGTGCAGCCTGGGCAATAACTCAAAGCACAGTACCAGAGAAGTGTGCAACCTTGGTAAACACTTCAAAGCATAGTACCAGAGAAGTGTGCAGCCTTGGTAAATACTTCAAAGGATAGTAGCAGAGAAGTGTGCAGCCTGGGCAATAACTCAAAGCACAGCACCAGAGAAGTGTGCAGGCCGAGCAATAACTCAAAGCACAGTACCAGAGAAGTGTGTAGCCTGGGAATAACTCAAAGCACAATACCAGAGAAGTGTGCAGCCTTGGTAAAGACTTCAAAGGACAGTACCAGAGAAGTGTGCAGCCTGGGCAATAACTCAAAGCTCAGTACCAGAGAAGTGTGCAGCCTGGGCAATAACTCAAAGCTCAGTACCAGAGAAGTGTGCAGCCTGGGCAATAACTCAAAGCACAGTACCAGGGAAGTGTGCAGCCTGGGCAATAACTTAAAGGACAGTACCAGAGAAGTGTGCAGCCTGGGCAATAACTCAAAGCACAGTACCAGAGAAGTGTGCAGCCTGGGCAATAACTCAAAGCACAGTACCAGAGAAGTGTGCAGCCTGGGCAATAACTCAAAGCACAGTACCAGAGAAGTGTGCAGCCTGGGCAATAACTTAAAGCACAGTACCAGAGAAGTGTGCAGCCTGGGCAATAACTCAAAACACAGTACCAGAGAAGTGTGCAGCATGGGCAGTAACTCAAAGCACAGTACCGGAGAAGTCTGCAGCCTGGGCAATAAGTCAAAGCACAGTACCAGAGAAGTGTGTAGCCTGGGAATAACTCAAAGTTCAGTACCAGAGAAGTGTGCAGCCTGGGCAATAACTCAAAGCTCAGTACCAGAGAAGTGTGCAGCCTGGGCAATAACTCAAAGCACAGTACCAGAGAAGTGTGCAGCCTTGGTAAAGACTCCAAAGGAATAAAAAGTACAGTGTATGTTTTTAGTCAGGTATGAGAAAACAACTACAGTAACCAACAGAAGAATACTTCTTTCGGACTATATCATTTATTTCTGTTCTATTTGTTCTGCTGAAAAGAAAGATTAGTTTGTCTTTCTGCTGGATATAGTAAATAAAGTCCATTATATGTCAGCTAAAATGAAACTCATTTCTCCCAGTGTCTAGCTGTAAAAGTGTGGACTATCATTAATCTCTCTTGGAAGATGCTTCATTGGTGGGTTTGAGTGGAAGAAATGTAGTTTATGTTAAACTGTGAAATGCTTTTTCTTTTCTAAGCTTTCTAGAATGCAAAACATGATGAGGACATACTCTTTCCTAAAGTAAAACATCCTCTGACTGTTTTCTGAATGTTTTGGTACTACAAACAGAACTTTTCTCTGCCTAAACTATTTTCCCTTACTCCAGAAGTGAAATCAGCTTTCCAGTATGTGTCTATTATTAAACCTTTTAAACAGAAGCCTTTACTATGTCCTAAGTACAAAGACAGTCCGAAACACAAGCTGGCTTCTAATAGTAACGCAAATGAAATAACTACTGAACACGATTGAAAGAGATGTAGTGCAAACAATGATACTAAGACAGACACTGTCGAGTGTTTCTTTCAATGTGTTTATCAATACAATTTCTGATAGGCTGCTTTGAAAGAAATGTGTAGAGAAATGATATTATAGCACAGACTCTGTTAACTGGGTTTTTGAGAAAAAATCTGAATTGTGTGTATTAGAATTAGTAGCTACATAACATGTCATGAACTGGAACTTAAATAATGTTGGCCTGAAGAAACATAGAGTTTAAGTACATGCATGTTATGTTGCATGTTGCTCTGTAACAGATGGGAGTACTGCTTTACAAGTATAAAACCAGTAACATTTCTACACTGGCAGATAGCCTGTACCTATCACAAGAAAATAGAACCTTGTGGCAGGAAAAGGGGGGTGCACTGGCAATAAATACATTTTGTGGAACTGTTGCTGAATTTTAATGAACTGTTTGTGAAGGTATAAGCCCAGCCTTTGGAAAAGTGAAAGCAAAATAAAGAGTGATATTCAGCATGCAGAAATTACTTACTAACGGTGAGATTTTACACAACACTAAATCCCAATGTCTGAAAATAAAAAATACATTTGGCTTTTCCCAGTTAGGGGTCACCACAGCGGAACTCCGGTCCGCTCATGATTGGCAGTGGATTTTTATGGTGCCGATTTGCCAGCCCGACACCCAACCTTCAACGAAGTCACGCCCATTCACTCTTGCATCTACCTGCATGTCTTTAACGTCACTCAATCATGGGGAGGACATGCAGACTCCACACAGAAGGTGCTCCAGCCAAGAATCGAATGGGAGAACCTCTTGCTGTAAGGTGACAATGCCTGAAGCTGCTCTACCACCGCGACTCTAGGGTGCTGTCTGAAAATGTGTCTCCCTATTGAATGGTGATAAGAAACCTGGGTCAAAATGTATTAGAATCATAAACAAAAAGCAAGATGTCCTGAGAACAAAGTTGTTAAAAGCCTGGAACTGTCGAGTGGAGTTCCAATATGGCTACAGTGAAACTAGAATCTATTTTTGGAGCTCTGTGCCGAGGATCAGTGAAATTATTAAAAGTCAGTGTACAATAGTTCAGTTTAATCCCTATGTAATTTAAGAAAATCTATGAAAATCAGATGTGCACATAGTAGCAAGAAACTGGAGAAGAAACTGCAAACTACATCTAAATCACTAGGGAGTTACAATCTGGTCACCAGCATAACAGAAAATCAGCAGAAACAGAGTCCTAATTCAGCTGAGCAGACGGAAAGTACTCTGTCTTTGCTGGAAAAGAAAAAGTAGAATGCACAGAGAAACTTTTAAGATTAGTGGGGTCCTAAATGACTATATTCCTGCAAACAGTAAAACAGTCGCAGAATGATGGAGCACTGACCAGATAGTCTTACAAAATTAAAAATTGTCCAGTTATTGGAGAAAGTAATACAAGAGACCCTTGCTCAACATGAAGTCAGATATGAAGAGATCAATCAGATATAAAGAGATCAATCAGATGTAGGTGAAAATGGAAGACAGAAGAAGGGAAAATTCAAGATTAATGGGAATCCCAGAAAAGACCGAGGGTAAAGAATGTCAAGACTTTATGAGAACATCTATACATCAGTGGACTATTACAAGGCATAAAGGGGGTACACAGGGTGTTTGCACCAGGTGGCAGACTCAGAAAAATTCTCAGATCCTTTCTTGTTAAATTTCAGTCATAGCAACTAAAAGTGGAAAGTTTGTCCCTCCTACTGAAGAAAGGCATTATTCTGAAGATAGGAGACTTGAAAATCTCCTGTTGATAATGACTATTCCAGTCACAGATGATTGCAAAGAAACTCTTGTATTCCTTGTTTTGAAAGTTTATAGGTTCATAGGTAGGTACTAGGCTATTGGCCCAAGGGCCTAAGTAAGCCTAGCCAACAAGGTTCCTTGGCTTACGCCACCCAAGAAAGTTATTTTCTTGTGCCCCTGTCGAGAAGAGCCACTGAAGTGAAACCTGAGGTGTATTTCCTATTTCCCATCCACTTATCAATATTTTTCTTGAAGAGTGCTAATGAGGAACTTTGCTTGATGTATATGGGTAGCTTGTTCCAGAGTATGGGAAGTCTCTGGGACAGGAATCTATCCCTCCATCATGTCCTGTTTATTGTGGTGACAAGGTTTAGGTCCCTAGAGTGTGTAGCTCGGAGGGATTGGAATTTCTTTAGGTGTAGCATGTCCAACAGCTCTGGGTTTGACATAGCTTTATATGTTAGGCAGAGATCACCTTGGAGTAGGCGATATGCTACAGAGTAAAGCTGGAGTTTTTTGAGATGGCCAGTGTACGGCATCTGTTTGAGGCCAGTAATCCTCTTTGTGAGGTACTTCTGTTGCCTTTCCAGTGGCTGCAGATGTCTTGTGAGGTACATTCCAAAAGGGGAGTTGTACTCTATAATGGGTAAAATGAGTGTAGAGTAGAGCGGAACAATGACCTCTTTTTTCCTAGATGAGAACCCTTTTGTGATGAGGTGCGCCACTTAGAAGGATTTCCTGACTACTGTGGTGATGTGATTATCAAATGTGAGACTACTGTCCACCTGAGTCCCCAGGTCTCTTATCACACATTCAGCATTAAGTAGACTGCGGCCTATGTGGTAGTTCATGGGTACAGAGTTTTTAACAAAGGGGATGACAATGCACTTTTTGGCATTGTGCTTGAGGCCATGGCTCTGACACCAGACATCTGTCTCAGTGAGGCCGTTCTGTAGGATGTCCACATCATTTGGGGACTCAACTATGGCTCCTAGTTTGCAGTAATCTGTGAACCTCATTAGCCAAAGGCCTTCTGTATTAGCCTGTACTTCAGAGAAGTAGATACCAAACAGGAGAGATCCCATTACTGAACCCTGTGGTACTCCACTTGTCACTGGTTTGAAGTCAGATTTGGAGTCTGCAACTTTTACAGTGTGGATTCTGTCAGTGAGCCAATTGGCAACCCATCTTGTGACGTAGGGATTTATACCTAGTTTAGTGAGTTTAGCTATAATTCCAGAATGGGGGATGGTGTCGAAAGCCTTGGCGAGGTCAAGATAGGCTGTGTGAACCACCTTACCCTCGTCTACAGCTTTGGTGACTGCCTCAAAGAAGTCGATCAGGTTCAGGAGGCATGATCTTCCTTTCACAATCCCGAACTGGGTGGGATCCAGAGTTTGGAGGTTACCAATGTCTTTGTTTGTGAGTTCCATGAAGATACGTTCCATGGCCTTACAGACCAGGCTCGTCAGGCTAATTGGGCGATAGTTTCCGGGATCAGTGATGGCTCCCCCTTTGTGGAGTGGGATAACTGTTGCTGTGTGCCATTCAGTGAGCACAAAGCCTGATGTGAGACTATGATTGAACATGATGCTTAGGTGAGGAGGCAGTTTGTTCTGAAGTTCATGTAAAATGCAGCCTGAGATGTTGTCCGGTCCCGTGGATGCTGTGTTTTTGACTTTGGAGAGTGCAGCTTTTACCTGCATAGTTGTGATTACAGGGACTGCATTTTTCCTGTATAGATATGGGCCCTTTAGGGGGGTGAGAGGGGGGTAAAGTTAGTACTGAACCTATATGCCAGGACATTGGCAATATCAGTTGGTTCTGTAATTTTCATGCTGTTGTGCTGTAACTCAGAGCAGATCTGGGTTTTGCCATTGAGATTCTTGACATAGCTATAGAATGCTTTGTGGTTGTCCCTAGAATCAGTGGTGATTTGGTTTTTGTAGCTAGCTTTGGGGGATCTTATAAGGGATCTCAGCTTCTTACTGAGGCTGACCAGGGAACTCCTCCACTCATGGGATTTTACTCTCTTTTGCAACAGTTTCTTCCTTCTGTTGTAGAGTTTGTTTATGACAGGGAACCACCAGATTGGCTTCCTTTTTTTGGAGGCTAGCATCTTTGTTCTGTTTGGGATAGCACAATCCATGCACTCGTGTAAGTGCTTATAGAGTGCATCTGTGTAGGATTCAGCAGTCGTAACTGTATTGTCCATCTGCATGGGTGTCATGAAGTTCGCCACTTCTGTCTTAAGAGGCATGAAGTTGGCTTTGGAGAAATTTTTTACCATGATTTCCTTAATGGCTGGTGGGGGTGGGATGTGGATATCTAGGGTGATTAGCTTATTGTCAGATCTGACCAATTAGGAGTTGACTTCAGGTGTGGAACACCGGTCACATGTTGGTAATGACTAGGTCTAGGATATTGCTGCCCCTGGTGAGTGTGTTGATAAGTTGATCCAGGGCACTGGAATTTATGAATTCTAGAAAGCGTTGAGTGAAGGAGTTAGCACATGAGTAGTTTTCCCAGTTAATGGTGGGGTAGTTGAAATCGCCCATTATTAGGGTATATGGTTGAACCCTAATATTTTCCAGTATATCAAGAAAAGAGGAGTGGGAATCCTGGGGCATGATGGGGGATCTGTAGCAAGCTACAGTTTGGATTGCAGTTTTGCCCAGAGTTATTTGCACTTGGATAACCTTGGATGCATTATGCTGAGCAACTAGCCTGGAGGTGTGGATATCCTTAATGAATATGGACACACTTCCTCCTGTGTTCTGGTCCAGGTTTGGTGGCCGAAATGTGTGGTATGAGTTATAGCCTGGTAATGCAGGGATGCTCTCTGGAGCCTTGAACCAGGTCTCAGTCACTGCACAGATGATATCGATGTTCTCCATTTTAAGGAGTGCCTCGAGGGAGTGCATTTTGAGATTTAGACTTCTAGCATTGAGTAGCATTACCCTCAGTGTTTGCTTGCCTGTTCCTGTTACGTTGGTGAATTTGTCATTTGAACCCTGCCTAAAAAAGGCACTATAGGGACAGCAAGAGCCTTAGCCAGTCTCTGGAATCCCAGGGGTGACAGGTGCAGGCCATCTCTGGCAAAGTATCGTGGTCTGTCGACCATGTCTTCCCAGGCAGACAAATACTGGATCCCCTTAGAATGATACCAAAAGCTTAGCAAATTGTTGAAGTCAGTCATTTTGTCCTTGTACTGCGGTATCATTTTGGATGATGGCAGGATGCTACTCAGGGCTAGTGTCATACCTGCCTGGGCTACAAGATCGGAGAGCTCTTCCATGTCTTTTTTCATGTAGTCCAGGGAGGTACATCTCAGGTCATTCACACCAACACAGACAATGACAGAGTCATATTTGTACTTGTTATGGAGTGACCTGAGTGTGTGGGTTATGTGGTGGATCTTGGCACCCGACAGGCAGCTGACAGTAACCTTCTCCTTGTTTAGCCTGGTGAGGGGGACATCAGTGTGCCTGACTATAGAGTCACCTATGACTAGTGTGTTGGGTACGTTGTTTTGTCTTATGGGCTGTGGTTGAGTGGGACACTGAGTCTGTGGGCTATGTGTCATTTGGGTTGTGTTGGGAGAGTTGAGGTTGCTTGCGTTTCTTCTTTGGAGGTCTCTGTTTCTTGAGCAGATAATTATTGAGAGCCTCCGCAAATGTTTTTGTGTTTTTTTGTGTGGAGTTTGGTGGTGTAGGTTTAGTGGGACTATGTAATGAGTGTGGTGTGGTGCAAGTGTTTACCTTCTCCTCTTGACTGTCAAGTTCAGTCTTGGTTAGAGAGAGCTTTACCTCCAGTTTGGCTAGATAAGTGCATCTCTCACAGGTTATGGTGTTGGGTGGTAGGAGAAGAGGGTTGTCTGTGTACATGAGGCAATTGCTACATTGCCTCAAGATGCCCAGATTCATCAGATAGACAGGAGAGAACACTGGGAGCTGACCCTTGGACATGCCTGAATAAAAAACTACTTTCCTCTAGACACGTGAGGAAAGTGAGTATAAGAGCTGTTTTTCTCAAAGCAAGTGAGGAAAGTAAGTACAAAAATGGTTTTCCTCTAGGTAAAGAGGAAGGTTGAGTGCTGTAGTAATTTGTAGCTTATTTAGTGCTAACAACACATTCTGAACAAGTGCTGAGCACGAATAAGCAAATTCAAGTGCTAAAACTAAGAATATGTACCTGGATCTTGTGATAGATAGGCTACCTAGTGCTTACCACTCCCACTGATAAGCTAGAGTGCTTCCCTCCAACACAGAAAGGCTTTGGGGGGAGGGCTCAGAAGCTCACAAGCAGTCCTGGATACAACAAATCTGCATCTGGACTAGACTAGATACAGGAAAGATGGGAAACAAGCGCAAACATGAGCTTTTAAATTAGAAGGTTGAAAGAGATGGAAAAACTGCCCAAACGGCCGATAATCTACAATTTCTGGGCTAGAAACCACTCCTGTGATAGATAGGCTACCTAGTGCTTACCACTCCCACTGATAAGTTAGAAGGCTTCCCTCCAACACAGAAAGGCTTGGGGTTCTCAGAAGCTTACAAACAGTCCTGGATATAGCAAATCTGTACCTAGACTAGACTAGTTACAGCAAAGATGGGAAACAAGTGCAAACACGGGCTTTTAAACCAGCAAGATGAAAGTGAAGGAAAAGCTGCCAAACAGCCAATAAACTACAATTTCAGGGCCAGAAACCACTCTTGTAGTAGATAGGCTACCTAGTGCTTAACACTCCCACTGATAAGCTAGAAGGCTTCCCTCCAACACAGAAAGGCTTAGGGGCCTCAGAAGCTTACAAACAGTCCTGGATACAGCAAGTCTGTATCTGGACTAGACTAGTTACTGGAAAGGCAGGAAACAGGCTTAGAATTTTTTTTTTTTTGGTAAGTGGAAAGTGGAAAGGGAGAAAGGAGAAACAGAAGATAATTCAAAATGAAGGACCGAAGTGGCTTGCCCTTCACAAATGTTCTCTGTATTAGGTAGAGTGAGCTAGTGACACTAGGCTGGAATAGAGCTGGGATAGAGCTGAACAGATGGGACTGGTAGGAGTGTCTGAAGTCAAAATATCTCACTGTACTCGGTTGAGTGAGCAAATGAGATACCCCCAGGAGGAGTGTTCAAACACAAATTTACAGGAGGGTCGGGCAATTCCAAAACCACTAAGTCATAAATTCAGGCCCCTGTATCTTGCAAATCATAAAGTGTTTCATTCCCTTTGGATAAAACCTACAAGGACCCCCACCCCCCACCACCACACAGGCATATGAGGTCTTAGGTAAGGGAGCTGAGGAAATAGATGGCAACATGTTAGAATCAAACAAAAGATGGGTAGCTGCAAGCAGGTACAGACTTAACCACAGATAGGCTTCTTGCAAAGCCCTTTCCAGTTTTTCAGAGAAACTTCTGGAGAGATTCAGACAGGCCCAGCAGTCCTCACAGAAAATGAAAGAATCAGCCATAACCCAGCCTACAGAACTTCCCCTGGATAATAGTAACTGTGATAATTAGTTGTTAGTGGCTATAGAATGCAGCACTAGCTATTAAAAAATGAAATGTCTGTAAGTGCTGGCCATATATGTCAAATTTATCATAGCAAATATAATCTGGTTGTTCTGTTACAAACGGATAATTTTATGTTTCCATGGACACGCTACTAAGGTAATGAAAGGGGGGAAGTGTTAAATAGTTTCATAGACCAATATCTCCTCCTAAATTATTTTTTTCACTTAGATAATATACATAACTGATTAATTATGCTGATCACTTGAGATTTATGCAGATAGATGTTAAAACAGGCACAGGAGGTGCATTAGAACATCTATCTCTTTTAAGCATGAGGTACTGTTTAGGGAGGAAATCTCTTGGGTGGAGGGGCATCTTCAGATTAGGAGAGATTTACAGGTTGGAGAAGGGTCTCCCAGATCACAACAATGTGGCAGTCACTTGAAAGGGAAAAATATTGTGATTTCTAATCTCAACCGTTAGTTTGGACGACTGAGCCAAGAAATACAAGTAGAACCATAGTTCAGAGGTGCGGTTATCAATTTGGGGACCTAAGGACAAAAGCTATAAGTATCAACATATCGATTATAATAAGCTGGGAATTGTTGAAAAGCTCGCCATATTCATTTATCCAGAAAATTACTAACTTGTACACAAATTTCAAGAAATCAAGCCCTTGGGGAAAATACAGGGAATGTGGTGAACATGATAAGAGATGGCTTATGGAATAATTATGTATAATTCTAGATGATAGATAAACTGAATCTCTTAGTCATTTCCAGGTTGAAAAAAAATGTTGTGTACTGACATTCATGGCTTACAGCATGTTATATTGCCATTAGGAGCATGGTGTGGGACACTGGTGGTGGTTTGTAATCAGGCACTGTGTATAGTTTGTGTTTATTGGTTTGTAAAAGGGGACTGCGGGTTGTTATAGCACAGAATTTGATAATGTGTCATCCACTAGATCAACATTTAGAAAATAGAAGGAGGAAATTAAATGGGAGTTTGTCAAAAGAACAGCCACAGAACCTACTTATAGATTTGCTTTCAAACATTCACCTGGGATGTGATAGACAGAGTACTGACAGGGAACACTAACATTTTTTTTTATTTTAAATAAATATGTCTTTGAATATTTTATTGTGGAACATAAGTGGTTTAACTGATATACAGAAAAGAAAGCATATACTAACCTTTTTATTTAAGAATGACATGCATGTAACTTTGTTGCAAGAAACACATCTGAATAAAAAGGAACATGAACTTTTTATAAGGGAAAGTTAGAAAGAAGGGTACTGTATGGGATTAGAGGAAGAAAGGAGAAAAGTGGCAGTCATATTAATAAAATGAAGTGTGAATTTAAAAGTACAGGAAGGGAAATATGGAATATACATGTATATGGAAATATACATGGGAGATACACATTAATCACAGGAACTTGGCAGAGATGCAGTGATATTGTGACATCAATATATTTACCCCTAAGTTCATAGGTGCATAGATTAGTACTAGGCTAACTGCCTTTGCAAGCCATTTTAAGCCTAGCCAGCTATCCCTTGTGAGACTCAAACCCTGCACTTTGTGTTTGTAAGGCAAACACCTTAACCATTAGGTTACCCTCCCAATCCCCCATTAGTCTAACACAGCAGAAATCAGTTAACTAATGGGAGACGTTATATAATTTCATAGAGGAATATTAATCTCAGAAGGAGATTGGAACTTAATTGGAAATAATATAGCTATAACTGGGGACTAAGATGGAGGAATATTCAGAGGAAGGGGAGATTTCTTGCAAAGTTTATGCATTTATTTAGGATGTAATGTGTCATGCTGTTGCAAGGGGAGACTAGAAAATTCACACATTTTGCAGAAAAATACGGAACGTGAATAAGGCTGGAAAGATGCTATATTACAAAGGCACACATAAACCTGATTTCAGAAACAACCCCCCGCACCAGGCCCCAGTCTAATTAGGACTACAGAGTCAAGGATCTGTATATTTATTTATTTATTTACATTTGTTAGCAGGGTAGTATCCGACTGGGCCAGGAGCCCATTTTCAATGGAGACCCAGGGAGAAAAGCTCCACAAATTAATAATCATAGCATAAAATACAATCAATAAGATCTAGAATTATACGTTAGTAGTCGTATGATAGCTAAAGTAACAAAGAAACATAAATATAAAACATGTAAATATGCTGAAAAACACTGGAAATTCCCCAGTTACATACTGAAACATGGAATGATTTACAGATTGGCAGCATCATCGTATTTTAAATAGGATTAAAACATTAAATCATAATGCTACAAATTTATACATACTGTGAGATGCCTATAACTTGAAAATGAGGAATGAGAGGTCTCACTAAAAACAAGAGAAACCTAGAAAAGTAATGAGTGAAGATATTTACAAAAAGCAAATAACAATAATAATAATAATAATAATAATAATAATAATAACAATAAGAATAATAATAAAAGACCTACAAAAATACATAGTAGACAGGATGGGGCCAGTTTATAGCAAAACAAAAGGTGCCTGACTATGTAGATACTATAGATAAAGACATGGCAGAAGTAATTAAGCATTATTTTGACAGTAACCACATAGCAAAGAAATTTCTCACAGAAAGATTAAGACAGCAAAATATAGAAAGAATGATTGATAAACATAGGGATCCAAATATGGAAAAAAGATAATAGATCCTGATAAAATGGAAATATTATATGGTTATTTTGACAATTTGTATAAATAAGAAGCAGGTGTGGACACCAAATGAGTAGAAATGAAGAACTAATAGCAGGTACTATAGCTGCCTAAATGAACACAGGAAGATAGGCAGTATTTAATAAGCAATATTGGAGATGAAATCAGAAAAGCTTTTAGAACCCAAAATACAGAGGAAACCCTGAGTATGAATGGAAATATGGAAAGATAACAAAGCAAAAGTGAACCAATAAAATCACTGAAGCAAGGAAACACTCAAGTAGCAACCACTTCCACAAGTTTATTGAGAGCTTTCTTTGGCAGTTCGCCTCACAACTTCATCAGAATAGCACTGAGTGAATAAAATGCTGTGACTGCTGTGTATTTACTGGCCTATTTTAAGAAGTTAAAATGTTATTCTGATGAAGTCGTGAGGCGAACTGCCGAAGAAAGCGTTCAATAAACTTGTGGAAGTGGTTGCTACTTGAGTGTTTCCTTGTTTCAGTAAATATAGAAAGTTAAGGAAAAGGATTAATTGCAATTTGAAGTAGACTATTTAACAATATATTGGAAGCAGGACTAAACCATCATCTTGGAACAAAGCTGTGATGGTTGTTACAACTACAGAGTGGAAAAACCTCATCGATTTGTGGCCATATCAACTCATACCTTTATTAAATCATGTTTGTAAAGTATTTATAACAAGTTTGGATTAAAGTTAATAGGAGGTACTTCTCCCTGCTATATACCCTTTATTTGGAGTGCTTCACAACAAATTGGAGACAGTCACAAATGACAGGTTACAAATGGGGACAATTATTTGAAAAAATATAATTATTTTCAGACGATGTTATAGTGTACATTACTAACCAAGAAAAGATAGTAAAAATTTAAAGATAGTAGAAAATTAAATCATTTAGTTGGTCATAAGATCAATGAGACCAATACAAAAGTAATTGTAATAAACTATTCCTGTTTCTTTGGGGTAGGAAAACATGAGACGTCTAGGCATATAGTTAATGAAAACCACCCAATGTGTGGCAAAAGAAAGAGAAAGAACTAACACAGAAAATAATTAATAAACTTAACAGTGAAAAGTATTGCCTATGGAGATTGACAGTAAAGTGTAAGATTTGCTATAACGTGCAAAACGGTATAAATGGGGAAGAGACTATTAGTATGTAAGTGACATAATCTGAAAGAATTAAAACACTGTGAGCTGGGATGGGTAACTATTTTTCTGGTTCAGGTAGTTATAGATTTTTACTTTTTCTTTGTTTTTCCCTAATTCTAACTTAAATATCTTACTTATAAATAAGAATTCAGA
Source organism: Protopterus annectens (assembly GCF_019279795.1). Lineage (NCBI taxonomy): Eukaryota > Metazoa > Chordata > Ceratodontiformes > Protopteridae > Protopterus > Protopterus annectens. Next base: position 1,973,849,674 of record NC_056726.1, read on the forward strand.
AATATACAATATCTAGGTAGAATAATGGACATATTAGTAATAAATCTGAAACTCAGATGACAAATTATTTAATGAACTCAGTGAGATGGGTGTTTAAATAAACAAAATCTCCTAAACATTGATGTATATCACAGTGATTGCTACAAACAATTGGAATTCTCAGAAAAGAGGATTTACTTTCTGAAAAGGAGCACTACATGAAATAGAAACTATATTCTTACTTAATAGGACTGTGAATGCTGCTGGTGACCAATGCAATATAATTTATTATTAGCAGTATGTCATTAGGATAGGTATTATCTAAAGGCATGATTTTTTGGTGATTTGTTGAATCAGTTGTTACAGTTATAAAACTTTTTGCTGGAATAAATGTTTTGTTCTAAAGGAAAAAAATAGTTTTGGAAGTATAATCACCACAAAAAGAAAAGCCGTATGCCCATATGTGGATTTACTCTAGCAATAAGCCTGGGTCTTCATGGCAATGAAAAGGGTTGCTTTTTTTGGAAAAAATATGTTGATGCTATAGTAGTGAATATTAACAAACATATTCCGTGCTGTGAAATTTCTTTGACATCTTTTGAAACTAAAACTTGTGTAAAGCGCAATGGCTAATAGAAGCAAGAGTGTTATATTGCCAGTAACAAGTGAAAAAGTGGGTCACCTAGTATGAAATTGAAGAATAGAAACTGCTGCCAATACTAAAGAATGTTATCAGAAACAAAAACTCATAAAATAATAGAGGTCTTTAAAAATGGTTATACAGCCAATAGAAAACCAGCAACAAGAAGAAATAAATGAGGTACTCTTCCAGGATATTGGAGCCCTGTAAGAAAGGATCAGAGCATTGACTGAAAATGTACACCTGCAAAAAAGCCAGAGGACTCTGTCTCTGAAAAAGAGAGAATCAACAGTAAAATTGGAACACATAAATGTTCATGATAATGAAAATAAAAAGACAAAGGGATTAAAAGGTTGGTGGATAACCTTGGCTAACTAAAAGCTATCAAAGTAAAACAGATAACAAAATTATTGGTTTGCCAAAAGACTATCTGAACTTTAGAACAAGTTGGAGTAGAGAAACACAATAATAATTTCAAGTTCTAAGTAAAGTTATACCATAAACATAAATGGACAGGCAGGTTGTGTTAAAACAGAATGCTGACTCTCTGAAGAAACCAAATGAAAAATTAAGGACAGATGTGGAAGGTATGAAAAACTTACAGACACAGTCTTAACAGCTTCAGGAAGGCCAGTCGAAGACAAACCTAAAGAAAATGAACTTGCTTTAGTTGAGTTGGAAATGACAATAAATAAATTGGGAAAGGCAAAGTGAATTAGGACGTGAACCTGAAAAAACTACGGTAAAGTTAGGGTGAATCCCAATATGAAATTATCTATTTACAAAGTGATAAAGGTGAAATATGGCAAGAGTTGAAAACTGTAAAATACACTGACAATGGGTTTAAAACAAAATACCAGACTTTGCCATTTGAATGAGAGTTGGGTAAAGCCCAAATCAAAGAGACTTGGAATAAAATTAACATGTATGCACAATTACTGATTACAGTATAATGATTAAGAAAATCATTTTCCCCAAACAAAAGCTAGTTACAGGCACTGTGACCCAGATTATACAGCAAGAGAAATTTGAAAGTGTAAATAGACAGTTGTCACTTATGAATGAGGAACTTAAAATGGATTTGTGTATTGAAATGCCATGATATAAAATTCAGTGAAAAGCCGTTAATCAGTACATGCAGGTTTTGAAAAAAAAGCAATGAAAACATCACTGATGTGCTGCAGAAGGAAAAAAATGGAGTTAAAAGATATTCACTGAGCAAATGCAATGACTGAAAAGTACACATAACAATAATCACACTAATGTGACAAACCTGAAAATGGAAGAGGATTCTATCAAGCAGAAGGAAAAGGGTCTCACAAAAGATCTGAAGCAAAGAGAGACAACTTCTGAAGTAAAGAGCAGCAACTTTTAAAGAGAAAATCAAAGATATTTTTGGCCTGAATGCGATAAAGCTAATCACAAATATGGTATAATTACAATCAGTCATCTTGGCTTTGTGGAACAAACAAGTACAGAACCTCAATTTTCATAAATAGCAGTGTGTAGAGCTCCTCAGAGGTACTTAATATTTAATATTGAATATAGTTCAATTATGGAGTCTAATATGCCTGGATCTGATGTAAGCTACTTTCAAAAAGAGCTACAGATTAAAAGTGTAAATCTAAAAATGGTATAAAGAAAAAAAATCTCAAATAACTGTGGTTGTTTTACCCTCAAGAAACAATAGGAGAAAAAACAATTTTTGCGAAAGAAAAGTCAGTAAGTGAGCCTAAACTCAGAGGCAGCTAGTGAAACAAAAGTCTAAAGTGTAAAATTGCAGCCTGCTGTTCTATAAACTGCACGCCTATTTAAGTGAGCAGAAACCTTAGACCAGCAAACAGTAGCTGTAGAAGCCTTTTGCTGCAGCAGAGACATAACCACACAAGAGTCTGAACTGGAGAGTGAAACAACAAAGATATATTTTAAGCTGCTAAAGAGAAAACTTGAGCTTGAATTCATTGCAGTATCACCAGAAATAACTTCTACTGATCAAGACTGAAGGGAGAGCTCAGACAATGGTAACTGATGATGTAGGTCACAGAGGGTGTGTGGTGATGCGCGCCACATCCAAAATGAGTCTTCACATGAAGTTCCTAAACTTCTTGAACTGAATAAATGAGATACACAACAAACAGAGCAGCCCACCGAGTCTAAAATCTAGATAATCAACATTGAAATCAACTTACGCAAAGCTACAGTACCTCTAAAAGATAAAATCACAGGAATGTGAAGTGTACTAATTGGTTTTCTGAGAAAGCAGTTGATGCATGGAATAGACTACCAAATTGCATTAAAGCAAGCACTAGTTTAGATATTTTTAAGAATAGCATGGATACCTAATATGGGAACAACTGTTTTGGTATATTGGCAGGCTAGAAGGGTATTAATGTCTGTGCTTGAAATATTTGTATGTATATATGTTTGCTCTGACATTGTTCAAAGACATTATAACCCAGGTCAATATGAAAGCAACTGGGCAGAAAAATCCATGGGATAAGGAAAAGACCCAGGTAATACATAAGTTATGCTCTTAGTATCACTACATGTACACTGTCAAGATTCAGAGGGAAATTTGCTGCTGCGTCCTCTACTGGGATAAAAAAAAAAAAAAGAAGAAAACAAACAAACTGAGTCTACTGCAAGAGGAGTTTGCTGGTTTAAAGACATCTCTAATGGCTGAAGCTGTGCTGGAGATCATCACAAAGAATCCTAGAACTCTAAAAATCAACTGAAAGAAATGCATCTGCAAGTGAAAGCAATATATCTGGAAACTGAAGAAATACCAATGAAAGAAGTGCAACAGAAGAATCTAGAGTTGTAAACCAAAATTAAGAACTGAGAACAGTGCTTAGAAGCAGTTAATAACCACAGCATTCCCAGAAAGAAGCCAACTTGTTATTGAGAAGTACTGTTTAATGGCACTTAGAAGCAGTTAGCGACAGCATTCCCAGAAAGAATATGCTTTGCATGTTTTTCACTTAACAGCCAGTTTGAGTTTTCATTGTGTAGCAGCTTGCATTTCCCTTAAGAATATGCTTTGCGATATGCTTGTTTATCACTAGGGCCAATTTTCATAGTGTATCACCTTGCATTTCCCTTAAGAATATGCTTTGCAATATGGTTGTCTTTCACTTAACGGCCCATTTTCATTGTGTAACAGTTTGTGTTTCCCTTATTGGCAGGTGAAACTTGGCTACAGCTGTCATTTGTACTTAATGGCAGTCAGAACACTTAATTTATGGGCTGCATTTGTTACTTTACAGCCAGCTTTCATTTGCAGTACAGCCAGAACTATGCATGATTTAATTTGCTCTGTGGGTTTAGAAATAAGGAATAGCCTGGCAGATATATTTAATAGCATCTTACTTTAGGGCAAGTTACCTTTACCTAAGGAGGAGTCCCTGTTGATAGTCCTACTTAAAAGAAAAGGGACCTGGAATGGAAGACCAAGCAAATACCTGCTAATATCTGTCTTTGATGCAGACATTATGCTCTTTGCAAGGGTCTTAGCAGTGTGGCTGGAGATGGAATTGCTGCAGGTTATATAAATTACACAGGTAGATTTTTTTAAAGGTAACTCATTCAAAGATCAGTGGGCAGAAACATAGGGAAAAGGCTGAACAACATTAATAGCAAAACTATCTGACATGGTCAAATGGGGGTTCTTTTTCAGCATTTGGGAAGGAGGTAGAGGAGGGGCATTTCTTAAAACTTGTGAGGGCACTTTACAAGATGCCTTGGAAGAGAATCATGGTGAATGCTGTGCTCTCAGATCAGGTTAGATTAGGCAAGAGGACATTCCAGAGATTCCCATTATCACCATGTTTGTTTCTAGTCGTCATGGAAAAGCTGTCATGGCAGCTAAGGGAATATTCAAGTTGGTGGGTAAGGTATATGACAGAAGCAGTCAGAGTATGTTTGTGGGTGGCTGTCTTGTCTATTTGACTGAAGTATAAAAGATGTATGTTGGAAAGACAGTAGGAAATCTTCAGGAAATTGGGAATGGTGTCAGGGTTACAATTTTACCATAACAGGTTGCTGCTCATTTTGGTTGTGGGATTAAAGAGGATAGTTTTGCTTTCTTTGAGTAGGGAGAGAAGTATCTGGGGATTAGAAGAGGAACTGAATTCAGAAGTCAGAAGTGTGAGGGATGTTACATAAATGAGCAGATATTGTTAATGCACTAGAAGGCACACTGAGTTAATAAGGGTGCTGGTTTTGACTATGGTAATGCATTTGTTATAGCTTCTTAAACGCAAGATGATAGGACAGTACATTCAAAAAGGCTGTAGGGTTAGAAGGAATAAATGGAAGGATATAATGTATAGAAAGCTGGACATGGAGGATGCAGAATTTCAGATGCTTCTCAAGCAATTAATATGATGCAGAGAATAAAGGGACAAGGGGTTCTGCCAATTTAGGTCAGTAAAATAGGAAAAGGGGGCAATTTGGAAGGACAAGACAGAGAACAATTAAATTATGAGGTACTTAGATGGGAACCCAGAGGCGGCAAAGGTGAGTACAGGGCAATAAATATGTTATGTGCATACTTGTCAACCAGAAAGTCTGGAATGTTTGGCTCATACTTTTGGTCTGTTCCCCTTAAAATGAGAACTGAATTCACTAAATAATGATAGCCGTTTAAGTTTCAGTATTCCTATCTTTCAGGAAATGCGTAGTAATGGTAACACAACATTTTATTCTAGCAACTTTTCTAAGATTATACAGGCAATGTTTAAAATATGTCCCTGTTGGTTTTGGGCCTGCCCCCCCCCACACACACACAATAAATTTTGGCTTTTTCCAGATTTCTTGTACTGCATAGTTCTTCAGGGGGAGAGAGGTTCAGTACTGCTTATACAAAGTCTGCTTGTATTAGTAGCACAGCAGGTAGAATACTTGCTTTTGATGCAGAAGGCTGTGGTTCTACTACCACAGTATGTAGATGGATTGCTGATACTGTACTGTGTTGTACTTTTTAAAGGGGTGGATGCTGCATTCCTGAGAATGTCCTCTTTAGTAGCTATGAACCTGTTATCAGTTTGCCATCCATTCCCTATTGCAATATTATCAGCCTATCACTTTGTTAAATTTAACATAGGCAATTTATTCCTCAAGGGAAATAAGCACTTTATTTGTAGATGAAACAGCAAAATATAAAGTTGTTTGATAGCAGCAACCTCTTCATTAGTTACAGTCCAGATCTCTTTAATGTGTAATTATTTAGCTGACTTTTACTTCTGCAGAGATTGTGCATATTTACTGATACTGGTAGATTGTAGAAGTTTGAGTAGACTTTTATACTGGAAATGTTCTGAATTGGGCAGTTTTGTCATTCTTGTTTCATGCATTTTATTTCATTGCTTGCTGGAAAAATGTTCAAAACAATACATTTAAAAGGTGTTTTAACAAGTGAGCTGTATTATACAAGGAATATAATTTAATACAGTCAGGAAGGTGTATCAAAGAACACATTCATGTGCAAGGGGCCTATGATTTGAAAACAGCCCAAAGGTAATCTTTATCTGCCACTGGCCAGATACATTTTCTTTAAATGTAGGTTTCAATGCTGTTTCAATGAATGCGAAAATTTCAAGGGCAGAGAAATTTTAATGCTAAGTCTGTTTTCATTGTGAGACTGTATTGCTTTCTTTAGCAGATGCCTACAAGTGTTTGCTATAAATTGTAAAATAAGCATATTTAAATGAAATCCAAATAATTGTAGAAGTGCACATTAGTGTTTATGGTAAATGGGGTGAAATAGCCAAGTAATTAGACATTGGAATGGCTGCAGGGGGAGGGCTGTGTATGGGGGCCCCATCCGAAGATGATTTTTGTGAGGGTGGGAGGGTGGATGGGAAACTCAGACAGCCACAGGTGGCACAAACTCAAGCTACGCTACTGATTAGTATGCCATGGAGAATGACTTTTGGAGGTCCTAGCAAACTATAATATTTTGCTAAGATTACAATATTGCCTACCATTAAATGCCCTACTTTTACCAAAAAGCCCACATACTGCAACTCACCAAAAACAAAATTGTAACATTAGTCATCTTCTCTCTTCCCAGTGAACATCATTGCTACACATTTAAAATAAATGGTTACCATTTACAACAAGGTCTGGGCCCCTGGGGGCATATTTTGGTTGTCTGTTCTTCAGTTTGCATTTGAAAGTTGGTATCCCACAACTCCATTGGAATGGGCGGGGTTGCATAATTATGTATGCAAATGTTATGTTAATCAGCATACAGATTTGTACCCATTTTTCATGGGGCTTTGTCCAGATTTTTGATGTTTCCAGGTTGAGAGGTATGTTTAATGGGAAGAAGTGGTGAAATCATGTAATATTATTGATGCATGTACTGAGGAATGGTTAATTACAACCAATTTAGGAGAGTATTTTAGTATATGGATTCCTAGATTGGGAAGGTTTTTTGGCCTGCCAAAAGTGCATAAAAATTTAAATATGCCTAGTTTTCAGCCCATAGTGGCCAGTCAGGGCGGAAAAACAGAATTCATGGTAATTTTGCAGATAAACTTTTAGAAAAATTAGTGTGCTGCAGTGATTCATATATCTGGGATTCCTTTCATTTTAATAATCTCATTTCCAATATTGAGGTGGATAGTTCCACGTTGTTAGTAACAGCAGATGTTGTTTCCTTGTATATGATGTGAAGGCTGCCATCCTAGCCAGATAGAATTGTGCAGATAATTCTATCATTTGTAAATATGAATGTTGAACTGCAGACTTGTTTTTTAATTGAAAGAAAATATTGTGAAATGTTGAAATACAGGCTTGTTTTCTTAAATGAAAGAATATGCTGTGAAATGTTGAACTTAAAACAATGTAGCAACATTGCCCTCTGCTGTAAAGAAAGCTAAGTCAAGCATTTCTTGTCTGTCCTTTGAAGTTGAAATTATTTCATGCCTGTCCCTTTGAAGTTAGAATTTGGAGTCAATGAGTCTGGTGTGAAGCATCCTGCCTATTGTTTTAACTTAAGGAATAATTACTAGAGTTTACATGTGGAGTGTATTTTATTGCTGTAGTTTCCTGAAGGTGCAAGATAACAAGAATGTAGTATCTGTTAGCCTGGGAACACCAGGAAAGTGTGAAATGGCATAATGGGAATCAGGACTGAAAATAGCAATTTAAACAGAGAGAATCAGAAGGCATTAAGCTTTTTTGTCTTGACCATCCAACTAACATCTCTGTCTTGTGCATATGTAAGTTATCTTAGACTTGTATTTTCTTTTAGAAATAGTTAGAAACTAGAAATATTAGACTAAGTGTTTTTCTGTGATGTCAGAACTGTACTACTGAATTATTTGAAGTATGTCTGTGTGATCTCTGATCTCTTGACTAGCACTGTGTAGTAGAAAGTATTGTGTTGTGGTTTTATTTATTATTATTAAATATTTTAAAACCTTTCAACTGTGGCTGTTTTGTGTAGAGATAATTTAAGCATTAGAATACATTGCATATTTTAGAGTTTACTGTCCAAGTCACTCTAAATAAGCCTTGACTGTTTAGTCACAATTACCAATTGGATAATAATATTGCACAAAAATAATTGGACACAATTTTAAGGGCCTTTGAGTAGCTGATACGTATTAGTGGGTGGTGGCAAGTGGAACTACCATATATTCTGGAAGAAAGGGGCACAGCTGAAGAAACTGTGCCAACCTTCCCCAGGAGTGTCTGTGTGGCTGTATAAATTATCTCAAAGTGTGTGTGTGTCAGCTACTTGGGCAGGGACACAAAGCACTGGTTGGACAGAGAGGGTGCTGGAGATTTTCGCTTGCCAGTTGGCTGAGATCTGGACCCTATAGCTGTGCCAGTGGAGAGTCTTACTGGGGACCTGGAGAGCAAGGGAGCAATCAGCCCTGGACTGACTGTGATCTCTGTGAGCTCTTAAGGGAAATTGCACTTTACTGTGTCTATTTGTTATCCTTTCCTCATATCTGAGACCCCCTCTCTGGTGTTAGTGGTGAGGATTGAGACTCCTTAATTGCTGGGCCAGGGCACGGGCATCACATTTGTGTTTGGCAGCGGTGGGATATCCACATCACATATTAATTAGTTGGCAAATACTAACTGGCTTGTAGTGGTATGAGTAGAGTGAATCCTGTAGCTTGTGTACAGTGAGCTTTGAAGGTGTTTTGTAGTCTAAAACAGCCACGCAGTGAATACTCAGAGTTCAGATCACAATTGTGTTATTTCTTTTTGTTCGATTAGTTAGTCAGGGTGAGCAGGAAGCATGTCAGCAGAGGAGTATGGAAAGCTGTCAAGGAGCCAGGTGGCGGAGATGTGCCAGGCTAGGGGACTGGTGCATGGAAACCTGACTAAGGCAGACCTGATTGCAGCCTTGGTTACAGCTGCATCAGAAAACAGCAGCCAGGAGGACAATCAGACTGGCAGTGGAGATATAATACCCTCAGAGAATGGACAGCTCAACCTTTCTGCAGTGGACTTAGAAATCCAGCTGGAGCTAAAGAGACGTGAGTTGGAGGCCAGGCATGTGGAATTAGAAGCAGCAGAGAGACTGAGGTGTCTAGAGAGTGAGGCGAATGAGAATCTGCTACACCTAGAAGCTGAGGAAAAAGAGAGGCAGAGGTAGCATGAGAAGGAGATGCTGACTCTTCGCCAGAGTCATGGAGGTAATGGGGAAGGAAGTAACTGGACCCCAGAAGCACAAAAGGTCAGTACATTTCTTCTGCAGTTTAAAGGTGGATAATTTTGATAGTTTCATTCATATGTTTGAGAGAGTATGTAAACAGTATGAAGTTGACCAAGGACTCTGGGTACAGAGCCTGACCCCCTTACTCCATGGTAAAGCTGTAACTGTATTATCTAAAATGTCTGACACTGCATGTTTTGATTATACTGCTGTAAAAAAATTGTCTATTAGAGTTTTTAAAGCTAACACCTGAAACATATAGGAAAAAGTTTTGTGAGCATAGATGCAAGGCAGATGAAAGTGTGTCTGAATATGTTGCTGAATTGAGCACTTATTTCCATACATAGGTGAGTGGATGCCAGGTCACCACTTTTGAAGGGCTGGCAGACCATTTGGGGAGGGAACAAGCCCTTAGCACTTTGCCTGAGGAGATGAGGATCTGGTTAGCTGATAGACAATGTGCTACTTCAGATGAGCTGTGGAAGAAGGGAGACCTGTACCTGGCAAGCAGGGCAGCCCTGCACAGGAAGGGGACCCCCAGTACTGCTCATGGGTGTAAAGGAATCCATGGTGGGCAGCACAGATTGCGTCAACAGAATCTGCCAGTAGCAGGGGAAGCCACTAGTCCAGGTACATGTCCAGGAGCTAGGGTTAAATATTTTGAATGCAACCAGTGGGGCTATGTGGCATACAGATGTCCACTGAGGCAAGAAGGGGAACAAATGGTGAGGGAGCCAGTAAGTGGGAAAGAAAGAATGCCAGTAGTAGGTTGTTTTGAGACAACATGGGTACCATAGTACCATCCTGCAGATGTCCTGATAGGGAAGGATTTGGATGAGGCAGTACCATGTATTTATGCAGTTACATACGGTCAGGCTAGGATACAAGCATGTAGGTCTGCTAGCCTGGGGGAGACCCAGACAGACTGCATACTTGCAGCCCAGACTGGTGAGGTGGTTACTTCAGGGCGAGAGCTACACTGTAGCAGTGAGACTGAATGTGAGCCTCAGCTGCTTGTGGGTACTGATGTTCCCTTGGACAGAGTGACTGCAAAGGTAGAGGTGAGTAGTAGTACCCAGGTTGACAGTGAGGCACCACTGGCAGATGATGCCAGATATCCTGTAGAGGAGGAGCTGGGAAGGGTCACAAGGAGAGAGTTGAGACAGGTTCATCTCTCAGAACCTACATTGCAAGGCCTGAGGCAGGTAGCTATGGAGGCACCTGATTCTCAAGGAAAGGAGGAATCTGTATACTGAGACAAAGGGTTACTATACAGAGAGTGGACCCCTGAGGGAGGGCTAGAGGGTGAGAGAGTACAGCAGTTGGTAGTGCCTAGAGCCTACCATCTAGCGCTTCTAGCCATAGCCCATGATATTCCCTTTGCAGGTCATATGGGCATAAAACGTACAAAGAGGTGTATTATGCAGAACTTCTATTGGCTTGGAATTTCCAGAGATGTAACAGGGTACCACAGGACCTGTGAGCTGTGCCAAAAGGTAGGCAAGGCAGGAGACAAGGTGAGAGCTCCTTTGATGCCTTTGCCTGTGATTGAGGAGCCATTTCAGAGGGTAGCTATGGATATTGTGGGTCCTCTGAGTACCCCAAGTTCCACAGGGAAAAAGTATATTCTAGTGGTAGTGGATTATGCTACACAACACCCTGAGGCAGTGGCTTTGTCCTCCATTGAGGCAGAGAAGGTGGCAAATGCATTGTTAGAGATTTTCAGCAGGGTAGGTTTCCCAAAAGAAATACTGACTGACAGAGGTGCCAATTTCATGTCAGATCTGCTAGCTTGTCTGTGGAAGTCCTGTGGGGTGAAGTACATGAAGACCACCCCCTACCTTCCTCAGACTAATGGTCTTGTTGAGATGTTAAACTCTACAATCAAGTCCATGCTACAGTCATTTGCAGATCAGTTTAAGAGTGAGTGGGTCAAATATTTGCCCCATCTGTTGTGTGGTTGCAGAGAAGTTCCCCATGAATCCACAGGTGTTTCACCCTTTCAGTTGCTGTATGGGCATAGGGTGAGGGGACCTCTAGATTTAATTTGAGATGACTGGGAAGGTGAGGGCAAGTCTCACAAGGAGTCTGTTGTGGCATACATCCTAAACCTCAGGACAAGGCTCAGGGAACTCATGGTCTTGGCCCAGGAGACCCTGGCAGAAGCTCAACAATAGAAAAAGGTGTGGTATGACAGGAATGCTCAAGCTAGAGAGTATGCTGTGGGTAGCAGGTAATGGTTATCATTCCTTTCAGACACAACAAGCTGCAAGCAGCTTGGGAGGGAACCTAGGGGTGGTAAGAAAGGTAAGTGATGTTAATTACATGGTGGAACTTCTAGGCAGAAGGCATGGGCACAAACTGTATCACATTAACATGATGAAACCTTACCGTGATAGGGAGGCCCTTGTGCTGAGCATTTGCATTGGATTGCAGGAGGAGTCTGAGGGAGATCTGGGGACTGATCTTCTCACTGAGGCTCAGACTGACACCTCAGTGGAAGGGTAGCAATGTCCCATCAGTTATCTCCTTCCCAGGTTTGAGCAGTCAGAGCAGTGTTGCAGGAATTTGGGGACATGTTCACTAGGAAACCAGGGTGCACCCACCTGGGGCAGCACCAGGTGGATACAGGACCCCGAAGACCTATTAGGCAGGCCCCTTTTAGAGTGCCTGAGAGAGTCAAACAGAATCTGAGGGAGGTGGTACAGGAGATGTTGGAACTAGGGGTGATTCAAGAGTCCAACAGTCGCTGGGCCTCCCCAGTGGTGCTGGTGCCAAAGAAGGATGGCAGCACCAGGTTCTGTGTGGACTACAGGAAATTAAATAGTCACACAGAGTTGGATGCTTTCCCCATGCCTATGGCAGATGAGGCCATAGAACAGCTGGGTGGGACTAAGTATCTTACAACCTTTGATCTTACCAAGGGTTACTGGCAGGTGCCCTTGACTCCCAGTGCTAGAGAGAAGTCAGCCTTTGTGACTCCTTTTTGCTTGTATGAGTTCACAAAAATGCCCTTTGGGATGAAGAATGCCCCAACAACTTTCCAGAGGCTGGTAGATTGTATCCTAACAGGAGCAGGAGGGTTTGCTCTTGCTTACCTAGATGATATTGCCATCTATAGCCATTCCTGGCCAGAGCACCTTCAGCATGTCAGGGAGGTGCTAGGCAGACTACAGTGGGCAGGGTTGACCATTAAGATGAGCAAATGTGAGGTGGGTATGGCAGAGGTCTCCTACCTAGAACATAGAGTGGGGAGTGGTAAGATAAGGCCAGGACCTGCCAAAGTGGAAGCCATTCAGGCATGGCCTGCACATGTTACTAAAAAGCAGGTGAGGGCATTTTTAGGGACAGCAGGGTACTGCAGAAAGTTCATCCCCAGTTATAGTACCATAGCTGCTCCCCTCACAGACCTGACAAGGAAGAACAGGCCAGATAAGGTAATGTGGACCCCAGCATGTGAGCAGGCATTCCAGAAGCTTAAAGAAGCCTTGGGAGGACCCCCCTGTTTTAGCCAGTCCAGATTACAGCAAATAATTTGTTGTGCAGGTAGATGCTTCAGACCATGGGATGGGGGCTCTACTTAGCCAGATTTCTTCAGAGGGGGAAGAGCACCCAGTGGTTTACCTCAGTCATAGGTTCTAACCCAGGGAGGAATGCTATACAGCTGTAGAAAAGGAATGTCTAGCCATAGTGTGGGCATTGCAGAAACTTCAGCCTTATCTGTATGGAAGAAAATTCACAGTTATGACAAATCACAACCCCCTAACATGGTTAAACAGAGCCAACCAGCAAAATGCTAAGTTGCTAAGATGGAGCCTGGGGTTGCAAGCATATGATATGTCAGTGCATCAGTGCAGTGGGATTTGCAATGCCAGTGCATATGGGATCTCAAGACAGGGAATGGGGTAAGGTATACTCAGATAGACCTAACCCTCTCAAGCAGTGTTTCTCAAGGGTTACTTGAAAAACTAGCTTGAGTTCTCCGGGGAGGGGGTGGTGGAATTTGAAGGCTGCCAGCCTAGCCAGATAGAATTGTGCAGATAATTCTATCATTTGTAAATATGAATGTTGAACTACAAACTTGTTTTCTTAATTGAAAGAAAATATTGTGAAATGTTGAAATACAGGCTTGTTTTCTTAAATGAAAGAATATGCTGTGAAATGTTGAACTTAAAACAATGTATCAACATTGCCCTCTGCTGTAAAGAAAGCTGAGTGAAGCATTTCTTGTCTGTCCTTTGAAGATGAAATTATTTCATGCCTGTCTCTTTGAAGTTAGAATTTGGAGTCGATGAGTCTGGAGTGAAGCATCTTGTCTATTGTTTTAACTTAAGGAATAATTACTAGAGTTTTCATGTGGAATGTCTTTTATTGATGTAGTTTCCTGCAGGTGCAAGATAATAAGAATGTAGTATCTGTCAGCCTGGGAACCCCAGGAAAGTGTTAAATAATGTAATGGGAATCAAGACTGAAAACAGCAATTTAAACAGAGAGACTCAGAAGGCATTAAGCATTTTTGTCTTGACCATCCAACTCACAGCACTGTCTTGCTCATATGTAAGTTATCTTAGACTTGTGTTTTCATTTAGAAATAGCTAGAAACTAGAAAGGTTAGACTAAGTGTTTTTCCTGTGATTTCAAAACTGTACTACTGAATTATTTTAAGTATTTCTGTGTGATCTCTAAACTCTTGACTAGCACTGTGTATTGTCTTGTGGTTTTAACTATTTATTATTAAATATTTTAAAACCTTTCAACTGTGGCTGTTTTGCATAGAGATAATTTAAACTCTAGAGTACATTGCATATGTATAGAGTTTACTATCCAAGTCACTCTAAATAAGCCTTGACTGTTTAGTCACACTTACCAATTGGATAATGATATTGCACAGTAATAATTGGACACACTTTTAAGGGCCTTTGAGTAGCTGATAAGAATTTGTGGGTGGTGGCAAGTGGAACTACCATATAGTCTGGGAGAAAGGGGCACAGCTGGAGAAACTGTGCCAGCCTTCCCCAGGAGTGTCTGTGCGGTTGTATACACTCTTATCGCAAAGTGTATGTGTGTCAGTTACTTGGGCAGGGACACAAAGCACTGGTTGGACAGAGAGGGTGCTGGAGATTTTAGTTTTCCCAGCTGGCTGAGATCTGGACCCTGTAGCTGTGCCAGTGGGGAGTCTTATTTGGGACCTGGAGAGCAAGGGAGCGACCAACCCCGGACTGACTGTGATCTCTGTGTGCTCTTAAGGGAAATTGCACTTTACTGTGTGTATTTGTTATCCTTTCCTCATATATGAGCCGCCCTCTCTAGTGTTAGTGGTGAGGATTGAGGCTCCTTGATTGCTGGGCCAGGGCACAGGCATCAAATTTGAATATTCCAAATTTGGAAGGATTCGAAATAGTAAATAAAGAATTGTTCCTATCTAATCTTTATTCCACAGATGAAGTACGGTTGTTAGTTGAAATTCTAGACGTTATATTGAGTTATATTTTTTTATGTTTGGAGGTAAAATTTACACATAGATAAATGGTGTAGCTGTGGGGGCTGTAATGGCTCCCAGTACATTTTTATGATGCTCTGGGAAAGGGAGTTTGTGTTTAAGTCTGCATTTTTTAAGAATGTAATTTTTTATAAAAATTTTATTGATGACTTCTTTTTCTATGGAAAGGCACTGTAGAAGGTTTAAATTTGTTTTTTATTATACTTGAATAGTGTTTCTACAAGTTTAAAGTTTGTATATAATGTGAATCAGGAAGAAATTAACTTTTTGGACTTGAAAGTTTATAAATCTGCCAACAATTTGAAAGTCAGAATTTTGAAAAAGGAATTACATAGTAATAGTTATTTGTATTATAATAGTATGCATAATAGAAATTTAAAGACAAATATAGTAAAATGGTAATTTCAAAGGCTAAGTGATATAACAGAAGATAATTATTACTTTGAGGTAGAAAGTTGTGCTATGGAAGAGAATTTTTTAAAAAAGAGGTTTAATAAAAGGAGTTAGAGATGAGATAGAAAAATAAGTGAGACTAATCTGTCTATGAGTAAGTGGGTGGAGAATAACATTAAAGAAAAGAATTAAGCTTCAGCCTGTGTGCTGCAAAATTCTATGGATGCAAATAGTATTAAGCATATTATTATTAAAAATAATTGGAATTTTCTCTTAAATTTTAATGAGACACGTAACATTATTGGAGATACACCAGTATTTGTTACAAAAGGGGGGAAAATCTGAAGGAATATTTTTACAGATATAATGTTGAAGGGTTGACTACAGAGGCTGCTAAAGGGATAGTGAAGTGTGATGGCTGTAGGTTCTGTCCGTTTATTCCTTAAGGTACAGAAATCAAAGTGACTGCTAGAAATTTTAACATTAAATTAAGTCATGGATATGATTATAAACCAAAAGTTGTTGAATATATAGTTTTATGCTGATTATGTCCAACTTTTTATATAGAGAGAACCAGCAGAGAATTTAATAAAAGAATATATGAACGTCTAAGAGCAGTTGACATCAGAGGAAAAATAATAGTTTAGCAAAACATGCAATTTTGAAGTATAGTTCTGAAATTGAAAGAAGTGGCTTTAAATTTTCTGTGGTTGATCAAGTTTTAAATTTTGCAACTAGGTTTGATGTGGATGACGAATTAAATTAGAAAGAATATTGTTAGCAGATAAGATTAAATGCATGTAATTTTCCTGGGTTAAATGAGAGGGAAAATTACAAGGTGGTCCTAAAAAGGAAAGGGTTAGTTCACTTATTTTATTTTTGGTCATGTGATTGTGATGTAAAGCTTTTAAATAAGGGTATTTTTGTGTTAACTTGGTCTGAAGAAGTTCCTTTTGGAATGAAAGTGCTTACCAGGTTTATTTAATAAAGTCTGTATTTATTTGGATCATTATTACATTTTTTTTAATTTTTTCTATGATCAATGGAAGAAGAATAGCAGTTAGCCTCTCCATCTGGAATAACTGACTCAGAATAATTTTTTAATTTTATTTTTGACTACCAATGTGAACTACATATTGAAGAAATAATTTCTGATTTTCAATATTTGCTCCATCACATAATGTGCATTATTTTTCTTTAAGAAATGCAGCATGATTTCATTGTGTCTTTCAGTACCCAATAGCAATTTTCAGTTCTTCATAGAAGTTCATACTTTATAAGTGGTAGAAATTAAGTCATGTGCATTTTGATCCTGATGAATGAACGCACTTATAGTCAGATTAACAGTACATGGAATATGGGTCTGGCCCTTGCTCCTATGGCATTCAAAATACTTATACTATTTATCATATGCTACAAATTTGACTTGGAGTAGCAGAAGACAGCCTGTTTACTAACTTGTCCTAAACATTCCAAAAAGAACTTAAGCTCAGAGGTCTTTAAAAAACAAAAAAAAAAAAAAAAAAAAAAAAAAAAAACAGTGCGTTTTGTTTGCAAACTCTGATGTAAATCTTGCTACGACTGTTACCTTTACCATTACCACAAGAACTACAGTGACACAACAGATAAGGAGGAGAAGAACTATTGGAGATGTGGTATTCATAATGACCTGAGTTCAACTGCTGGTCCACATATCCAATACTGACATGACCTTTTTCCAGGTGAACTTCTCAGAAGACAGGTTTGTTAAAACCTAAGATGACAACAATTGAAAATGAGTTCTTCTGGGTACTTGACATTTTCAGCACAGATATTTCCAACAGGCTTTTGATGTCAGTGTTTGTCATAAGGAAAATGGTACCTGATCAGTGGGTAACAGTTCTTCACTGGTATTAAATAAGCACTTCCCTTCTGGTCTGTTTGTTTCATATATATATGAAAAGAACTACAGTGACACAACAGATAAGGAGGAGAAGAACTATTGGAGATGTGGTATTCATAATGACCTGAGTTCAACTGCTGGTCCACATATCCAATACTGACATGACCTTTTTCCAGGTGAACTTCTCAGAAGACAGGTTTGTTAAAAAGAGCTATCTTCTCTGATAAAAATAATTATTATAGTAATCTCCAGCAAACAAAACACAATAACCCTCAAAAATTCTGGTCAACCCTAAACAGACTTCTTCACCCTGGACAGACTACCACCCCATCCCCTTCCGGGTCTGAAAAGAATTCCTCCCTTGATACTGCCAATACTTTCAACTCTTTCTTTATTGATACTATTAATTCCTTAGCCTCCCATCTCTCTAGTGACAACACTAGTATCCCTGACCTTACATCCCTCAATCTTCCAACCTTTAGGCTTCAACCCATCTCCACTACCTTTATACAGAAATGTATCCATAAACTCAAACCATGTACCCCCTCGGCAGACCAGCTTCCATCTGAATTCCTTCAAAAAGCAGCCTCTGAAATAGCCTACCCTATATCCATCCTTATTAATAGAACTGTAAATGAAGCAACCATACCTGACATATGGAAAATTTCTCACATCATACCCTTACATAAAGGAGGTAACTCCTATGAATATTCTAATTATAGGCCCATTGCTCTCTTGTCCCCACTTGCAAAAATCATGGAAAAATGTGTGCACCATCAGTTAATGAACCACTTAATAACAAATAACATTCTCTCTAACTGTCAACATGGCTTCAGGCCTTTTCATAGCACAACTACCGCTCTCCTCTCCTTTACAGACTTTATTAACAAAATCGCAATAATAACATCCTGTCTTCAGCTCTTTTTATTGACCTGTCCAAAGCCTTTGACATGGTCAACCACTCTCTCCTCTTAAACATTCTTGAATCTCTATCCTTAGAATCTAAAGTTGTCCACTGGTTTAGATCCTATCTCACTAACAGGAAACAGGCCGTCCTCTGGGATAACAAACTCTCATCTCTTCTCCCAATTTCACTCGGGGTACCCCAAGGCTCTATTCTCGGACCCCTTCTTTTCTCCCTCTTTATAAATGACTTACAAGTAGCTATTCCCCAAGCTACATGCATACAATATGCTGATGACTCCACACTAATTTGCTGTGCTAAATCCATTTCTGAACTACAAACTAATACTCAAACTGTATTTTCCAAAGTTGAAACTTGGTTCCTAAAACGTTGCCTCCTCCTAAATGCAAAAAAAAACAAACTCTTACTTTTTAGGCCTACTACCAGATCCCCTACATTAGACTTCACTATCTTATCTAATAATGGAACTCTTATATCTCCT
Source organism: Protopterus annectens (assembly GCF_019279795.1). Classification (NCBI taxonomy): domain Eukaryota; kingdom Metazoa; phylum Chordata; order Ceratodontiformes; family Protopteridae; genus Protopterus; species Protopterus annectens. The sequence continues at coordinate 1,973,868,157 of NC_056726.1, forward strand.
GACTCTACTACTAAACTGCTAGGAGTCACAATTGACAACAATCTTTCCTTTAACTGTCATATCAACAATACCATTAAATCTGTAAACAGGAAACTTGGCTCTCTCTATAGAATTAAAACTTTCTTAACCTCCCCAGCCAAAGTTACTCTTGCTCACTCTCACCTTATTTCCACTCTTCTCTATGCCTCACCAATCTATACTAACCTCAAGAAAAACAATCTCTCCAAACTGTCTACCACTTACAACAATATAGCTAGATTTGTTACTGGTAAGCCTTTCAGAACTCACCACTGTCTGAATCTGCAGCAACTTAACTGGCTTGAACTGACAAACATGCTGTTTCTTTCCCAACTCACGCTTTGTCCAAAGAGCTTTCTATCAACCTCATAACACACCTGTACTTTCTAACCTCTTAACCCCTTATTCTAATCTGAACTCACTCCGATCATCTAATAAATTGTTAGTCACCTTAACCAAATCTAATAACCTAGCTGGTGATTCCCTCTTCTCAAATTCCATTGGTAAACACTGGAATCAACTTCCTACCAAACTTACTTCCATTGCATCTACTGTTCTGTTTAAACAAAAACTTAGAATCTACCTTATAAGCCACTGGATGTGCCCCTGCTCTAATCCTGATTGAAAGTTAATTTCCTTAGTTAACCCTCTTTTTTCTCTCCCTATTCTTTTGTACCTCCTGCATTCTCCCTTAGTTCTCTTCCTCTACCATTTATGGACCTCTCCCCTATATCTTTCCTCTATATGGCTATGACTCTATTCCAGAAACTTTATATCTTCTATAAATCTGCTCTCTCTATCAATCATTGTTCCTTCTTCCTTGGTCTTGCACTTTCTCTTCTTGGTTTTAAAAGATGTAATAAGCCTTAACATGTTGCTATTTACATTGTCTAGGAATTTAAAGTCCTTTTCTTTTGGTAATTATTTTCATTGTAAACGTCCTATCTGAGTGTAATCTGTTATTGTTATACCTCGTTGTCTATATGTGGAGCTTTTCTCCCCGGGCCTCTGCTGAAAATGGAAATATATCCAGTTAGACTAGCCCGGTTAACAAATGTAAAATAAATAAATAAAATAAATATATATATATATATACATATATGTGTGCCATTTCTAAATACTTATTGTTATATATTTGATAATTACTGATAGGAACATGTTGTTGTGTTGTGCTTTTCGGCTTTTCCCGGTTAGGGGTCGCCACAGCGGAACTCCGGTCCACTAATGATTGGCAGTAGATTTTTACCTGCTGAGTTGCTGGCCCTGACGCACAACCTTCAACGAAGGTATGCCCATTCACGCATGTCTCCACACAGAAGACGCTCTAGCTGAGAATCGAACAGGACAATGTCTTACTGTTTGGCGACAACGCTACCGCAGCAGAACATGTAACCTTTTAAAAATCCAAAAAGCACTTTGGAAGGAACACGACTGGCCACAAAGTAGAGTGAAAAACTTTATTAAGACTACATAAACACATTAACAAATCATTGTGTTTTCGCATTAAAACTACATAAACGCATTAATGAATTACCATGTGAATCATCCAAAGTGCTTTTTGGATTTTTGCTGGTTTCCGGTGGCTTGGCACTTTTCCTCCTTTAGTTTGGTTTTTGGTTATACGTGTAACCTTTTTCCCAAGTAGAAATCTATAAATTATTTGTAGTTTGATATGAGGGTGACATTTCCATCTTATACATTGACATAAACATTATCCCTTGGCTCTATTACACTTCCTTCTCCAATATGGTTCCCTCACAACCACTTCTTTAACTAACCTCTGTACTACTGAGAAAAAAGTTTGGGCCTCTACAAAAAAGCTAATGTTTGCATTACATCGTGTACTTTTAACATCAGTTTTGCTCCTAGATCATTCAGTAAAATGTCCTCTGCCCATATGTCCTAAATGAAGGCTTCTATTACTGTTATTTGCTTGACTTCTGCAGTCATGCCATTTCCATGTTATACAGTCCTAGCAAAATATGATTATTGGAATATTCACAAGCAGAAAGTTCCAAAACCAGCACAATGTACGAGTCTAATGTTTATTTTTATCAGTCAAAAGTGCTTCTTCTTATCATATGACTTCTTTGCATTTCTTTAAAATGTTTACCATCACAAAGTTCCCTAAATGGGGCATGACTTCTAGATCAGTTTCATTTTAAATCTAGGCTTAACAGTTGATACATTCTTGTTTTTTCTTTGTCAATAACATGTTGCATTAACGACATATAAGTTCCGGAATGTTTATATACGTTGAGTGTTATCAGTTATGCAAAACCCAAACACACCAAGAATTCATGATCATGTCCAGGGCCAACCTTAGGTAAACTGACATCCTAGTTGAAAAGACTGTAAGGCCCTTATCACCCCCCCCCCCCACACACACACACACACACACTGCCCAACCTAATCTGGCTGACTCACTCTATTCAGATTACTTTTTTTGTTTTTCTCAGTTTGTCTTACTTTTCATTTTTCTCCTGCAGTTATTCATTCATTCATTTATCATTCATTAATTCTACAGTTCATTCATTCATTCAACATGTTCTGGCTAGGCAAGATTGTGCTCTGACAACTGTATAGAAAACAACTGGAATAAGCCAGAGGTCTGAGACCCAGAAGTCAAGAGTTTTCTGGATGCCCTGAGATGCATTTTATTTGTTTTAAACAACATTTTCAACTAATGATTGCCTGAACAAAAATATGATCAAAGAAAGAAATTTAGTGTTTACCTACATCCTTTTAGCACATCCCAACTAACCAAGACTATAGAGGTTCAAAGATTCGTAGAGTGTTACTAGACTAATGACCTGGGGGTCTTTCTAAACCTAGCCAAGTTTTCCCAGAAAAATAATGCCGTCCTGTATCCAAATAGGACATTGAGGGCCAGGCATTAATAAGATACTTCTATCCATAAGAGACATGGATACCAGGCCCAGTATAAATTTCCTATTCCCCATCCACTGGTCTATGTTGCATTTAATTTGGGAACTACATGCTCTAGGGACCTAAACCTTGTCACCACAATAAACAGAACATGCTGGAGGGATAGATTCCTGTCTCAGAGACTTCCCATACTCTGGAACAAACTACCTATCTATATCAAACAAAGCTCCTCATTAGCACTCTTCAAGAAAAATCTTGATGATTGGATGGGAGATAGGAAATTCACCCCGGGGATCACTTCTGTGGCTCTGCTTGACAAGGGCACAGGAAAATAATTTTCTTGGGTGGCAAAAGCCAGGGTACTGTTTGGCTAGGCTTATATAGGCCCTAGGGCCAATAGCCTAGTACCTACCTATGAAACTATGAACTTATGAACTCAGCTTCACATGACTGGGAAGCCGGTTCCATAGAAGGGGCAGTCTCTGGGACACATATATGTCTCTCCAACATGTTCTAAGTCACAGACAAAATTCAGGTCCCTAGACCTTGTATTTCTGGTACTGTAATAATTGCAGTGGAAATAACAGTATTAAGCTGGAGGTCTGGGAGGTCATGATGTTTTTAGATACTCAAGATGCATTTTAGAGTTTTTTTAAACAACATTTGTATCCAGTGATTGTCCGAACAAAAACCATGATTACACAAAGAAATTCAGCTATACTCTTCAACTCTGCTTTTTCTTGCATCCCTTCAGCACATCCTGACTAAGACTACCTTGTATTAATTAAATTAAGCTGGGGGGGGGGGGCTGTTAGGTGACCAGAAGCTATAGGGTTATAGATGCTCTGAGGTGGATTTTAGAACTTTTTTCCAACCTTTTGATCCAATGATGTTCAAACAAAAATCATGCTTATGGAAAATAAATTCAATCCTACTTTTTTGCTTGAAGGTAGGAATAAGTTGTATCCAACTTTTAATGTTCAGCACCACTTCACAATAAACTGAGAAGCAAATGCTTGTGAGGATACATTTATCTGGGAATATTACCTGCCCCCAACACCCCACCTCAAAATAGGTAGTCACTTTCTGTTTATACCTCGCTGGTGTTAAATTGGGATTGCAATTAAGGCATAAATGCCAACAGACATATTTCAAAGTTACTGTAGTTATATTTATATAAACTACGCCTCCTCATCCCTTACCTCAAAAGGCAGTCATCCTCTGTCAGACTAGGATAAAACTGAAAAAACAAACAGAACAGAACATATTTACTGTATGATGTATATAAACGACATTCACTCTTCCTCAGAAGATAGCCACATATATCTGCATCAGATGTTTTATTGTGATGAAATGAAAAAAAATAATGATTATAGTAACATTTTCAGTTTGTTACAATACAGTGCTCTTATACAAACTTTAGTGACCATCTGTGCACCACTCTGAAGTTTGTTAGAAATGTTAAAGAAATAATGACCACACTGTGCCCAGGCCAACACAAGATACAGTGAGCTCTGAGGTTTGTGTGGAATGTTAGAGAAATAATGACATCGTCCCTAGGCCCCCACACAAGTACAGAGACCCTCTTAGGTCTGGGTATTCTGTGACTCATTTATCTCTTTTTGAGTAATGAGTGTTAAACTGAGTAAATGACAACAGGGCCGTTTACCTACATCCAGACAGCTATAGCCACTTCCGTGTACACTTCAGACATGTGATTATGATTAAAGAGGATGACCATGTATTTCACATTTGTTCCAAAGAAACAGTTACTACACATTAAAATATTGCATGTTGCTTCACATAATAAAATTAATCCTGCAAAACAAAAATAATAAGAAAACAGAAGCAGGCAACTAATCATATTCCTCCAAAGAAGAGAACCACAGCAATTATACCTTGTCTGTCTGTAAATAAACGCTGTCCAGTTAGGTAGTTTATTTTTCTCCTCACAAGTGAACACAGTCCTGCTAAGGCAGAAAGTGACTGTTTAAACTGAGCAAATGACAAGACAATCAATTAATTTCATCCAGTTAACTCTCAATCCCCCAACCAGCAGTTATAGCCACAATATCTGATGGCATACTTCTCAACTGCTCCTGATTTTGACTCAAATTAGATTTCTTCCTCTTGGAGAAAAGGTGGCAAATTACACTTATTACACAGTAACAATTTGATCCATCTAAAACCTCTCACCCTTTAAAACTTCACTACATAAACATTTGACATCCTCATGGATCTGTAACTGCACTTTGACTTTCACCTCCAACTCCTAAATTCCTCATCTCTACTCAATATCAGTATACATACTATTCAGTTCATTATATTCCTAAATTACTCATTTCTGATCACTTTCACTATACATTCAACTCAAGTCATTCTACTTTCTTTCTCCTGTTATATTGAATAACTACCTGACTTACCTTCTTTTTTACTTCTTTCACTACTCTACACCTTAATCCAATCTAATGTCTCAGTAAAGCTCCATCTTTACTTTCCCACTCTCATATGACTTTGATTTAAAAGAATTCTTCATCTTAAATGGAACTTTTATCTTACTATATAACATGTCTCTACATCTGACTTCAGTCTACAAAAATACTTAATTTTAAATGTAACATTTGTCTAAGTATGTAAAATATCTGTATAGTTTTATATATATATATATATATATATATATATATATATATATATATATATATATATATATATTCATTTTTATTATATACTCTATTCCTCTAACAGTTTTTATATGTATTCATGTATGTTTTTTTTTACCTTTCCTTTTCTTGGAGCTGTTTGCTCTATTTGTACTTTATTCCTCTAATAATTTTATATGATATTCATGTATGTTTAGTTCACTTGTACCTTATTTGTTTTTGTATCTCGTGGAGCTTTTCTCCCCGGGCCTTCACTGAAAATGGGCTCTTCAGACCCAGTAGACTATCTTGGTAAACAAATGCCAATAAGTAATAAATAAATAAATGATGTCTTATTAGTATTCAAAAATGTGCATGTTGACTGGATAGCCCAACCAGCGTGCCTGTTGTAAATTGAGCATATATCAATCAAAAAAGTCCGGCTACCGAAATACCATTGAGAAGTCAAACTTTTCTATTGAATTATGCTACAGAGAGTAGAGCAAAATACAAGAAAAGCATGCTCTGTAAAACAAAAGAAACTGAAACATAAATGATTGTCCTTATATGTCTGTACTGTCCCTCCTTAAATCTCAGCAGACACTCATACTTCTCAACTCTCCGAATCTTTGCAAAATGTCCAGATTTTTGTCTCACATGTTTGGTCTTTTCCCAATAAAAAAAATGTTGTCTGGCATGCCACTAGGGATGGAAGTCATTAAATAATGGCACACAATTAAGGTTTAGGCTTCACAGGTTTCAGAAAATGCACACTAACAGAAAACCTCTCGATCCAGTAACTTCTAAGCTTATAAGAGCAATGCAATCAGTTCCTATTTTTTGGACCTTTGTTCCCCATCATTATGTTTGGCTTTGCCCAGGTTGTTTGCATTAAAAGTGGCATAAAAAATAACAACAATCGAGATTCTCTTGAGCAGCACTGATGTACAATGTAAACATGGGAACATAAGTCACAGAAGAACACTACAGCTCCAGTATACAGACATTTTTTAAGAAAGGTAAGCAATTTTTTCTGAAATAATATCATTGTATAATAGCAATAACCAACTGAGTGTGAAAATTAATAACAACAATAATTAGAGTATAAGAGACTTTTGTTACTTCAAAAAATGTATATTAATTCACATTTTCTTATTCTGTCAATGTCTTGCATTAATAGCACTAATATATTAAAAAGGTCCCTGATTATTGCTGAATTTGTCCCAGTTCTGTTGAGATTTGTTCCTTATTTGGTGAGAGCTGTGTCTGATGGCTGTGTAATATTTCACCTCCAGAGTCCACATGAACAGGTTAGCAAGTATTACCTTATGTTAATCCAAGTTGCTCCACATAAATCAGAAAACCAGAGAAATATTGCCCAAAATATCTTAATCACTTCAGCATTCCCTGTAAAAAATAATAACAGCCATCTCACCTCAACTGTCCATACAAATCACAAAACCAAAAATACTGTAAAAAATATCTGGTTGATCATTGCCAATAATATTGTAACTGCTTTTACTTCTCTCATCTCATCTATCCACATAATAAAGCCAAAATTCTGCAGAATGTCCTCAATTTTATTTCAAGTGTGTGTGTGTGTGTGTGTGTGTGTGTGTGTGTGTGTGTGTGTGTGTGTGTGTGTGTATAAATATATATATATATATATATATATATATATATATATATATATATATATATATATATATATATATATATATATATATATATATATATATATATATATATATATATAAAGTTTTCCTTCAGGCACTACTTTGTGCCTACATTTGAATATTATGAGGACTGTTCTTCAATGTCCTTCCAACATTTAAAATTTGATTTACATTGTATGTGGAGTTGAGCACTGTCCCTTGGATTGCCCAATATTCTTGTGTGCATTTTTTTGTTATTTTGAGGTGTATTATCTATTTATTTATTTTTTTGAGAAAAGTAACATTGCTCTAAAAATAAACAAATAAGCAGAGAGAGAAAAAAAGCCCCTGCAAGAATGTCAAGCACGACACTCTAGGTGATTGCCTAATTTACCTTTACCTAAGGATGGCCCTGATCACATCACCCGTAACTAACCTGCCATACTTTTTTTCCTCTGTTAAACTTCTGTACTTATTTATTTATTTGCATTTTGTTTACCAGGAAAGTCAACTGGTCTGTTCAGAGGCCATTTTCTGTGGAGGCCCGGGGAGAAAAGCTCCACAGTATAAGAATAAAGATGAATACATACATTGGGAATACAATTCAGAAGTATAAACAAGAAAGTTAACAAATTATTTGTTTTATTTATTTTAACATTTGTTTACTGGGAAAGTCCACCTTGGAGTGAGCCAGTTTTCAGCAGACGCCCGAAGAGAAATGCTCCAGATGCACATCTTTGTAATTACTTGACAAAAAATTGGCAGACAGGTAACAAGTCAAAGAGTCAACATTACATGAATCTTTAATGTATTACAGCAGTGAGAATTTTCACTGAATATTAGTTGATAGTAGATAGGAAAACACCAGCTTCCTTCCTGAAATGGTGCTGAAGAACACTATCACAGGAAGTGAAACTGAGGTTTCAGGAAATACATCGACCTTTGAAAATTTTAGAAAAAAACATTCTAAGAACAGAGTATGACTACTAGTATCAGTTATGTTGCTGCTTGCAACATCAGTTACTTTTCAACTTTGTATATAATCTGCATAGCAAACTGACTTTGATGTATTTGACATGCCATCTCTCTGCACACCAGTACAAGTCTGACTTTTGTAAACCAGTTTTAAAGTTTCTCAGTGGAATTCAGTAACCAAAGCACTGACTATCATATTTACAACTCTAAACATGGAAATGCTTTGTGCTTCCTAGGCTTTCTTATTACAACTGTACCAGAGTAGATTGCAAAGCTACCTACTGCAGGCTAAAATATCTTTTACCCTGTCTTGATCAACCAAGATCCTACCTGTAATGCAGCCCACATCTCACCACTCATAATTAAATCTAACTACTACTCAGTTATGTTCTCTTTCAGGCCTAATGGTACCACCCCACCACCAAATAATCTGTCTTTAGGGTCTTCTCTAGAATAAACCTACTTCAGCTTGTAGCAGACCTAAGCAAAATTACCAACTATCCCCACAAATGGACATAGCTGAGAGGGCTGTTGCAATCACTTCAGACTTTATATAGTACCTAAATAGCTGCAGAGAGTCATTACTTGTCTACCCTAAATATAATGGTAAATTCAGGAATAAACCTCTATGGTGAACTCCCCGATAAATAAACTATATAACATGTGATAATCTGAGGTATTGCCAGCCATGCCAGGAGAAGTAGGGCAGTGGATGTGTAACATATGCCAGCACAGCTAGTTGGAATGTAGGAAAGAATTATGTTATTTGAATATCAAACTGATTTGTGCAGATTGTTGTGTTGAAAATGTATTTGTTGAGTTGCTTGTGTTAAAATGTGTCAACAGTGTGCCCTAATGGAAAGAAAAGAAATGTACATCTATTATTGTAACTGAATTAAATGTATATGTTTTAATACTGGAAGAGAAGAGGTGAATCACAATCCAGCTGCAGCAAACTTTGAAAAATAGTTGAAATGAAATTAGGCTATAAAGGTTGTATCTTACAGTTCTGGTTGCAGCCAGAGACAAACTTTCTTGGAAACCAAGTATCTGGAATACCAAAATTAGTCTGAAGCTAAATGCAAACAAGCACAGCAAAGAATTGCTTTTGCCAAAAAAGCTGTTGTCACATCATACAAGGGGATTAAGGTGTTTTCCCTCACAAACACAAGGAAGTGTGAATCTCAGGTTTGAATGGGAAATTGGCTTGGCTTAAAATGGTCCACAAGGACAACTAGCCTAGTGCTAACCTATGAACCTGCGAACATTATAAATGGTACTCCTCGTCAGATAGACATGGTCATAAGAAAAATGTATACTTGTGTGACACCCGTGCCCTGGCCCAGCAATCAAGGAGCCTCAATCCTCACCACATAATACCAGTGAGGGGTGTCCATAGAGGTAAAAGATAATAAATATACACACAGTAAAGTACAATTTCCCTTAAGAGCACACAGGGATCACAGTTAGTCTGGGGTTAGTTTCTCCCTTTCTCTCCAGGTCCCCAATACAACTCCCCACTGACACAGATTTAGGGCCCAGATCTCAGCCAGCTGGGCAAGCTAAAACCTCCAGCACCCTCACTGTCCAACCAGTGCTTCATGTCCCTGCCCAAGTAGCTGACACACACACACTTTGAGATAAGAGTTTATGCAACCACACAGACACTTCTGGGGAAGGCTAGCACAAGTTCTCCAGCTGTGCCCCTTTTACCCAGATTATATAGTAGAAATAACTGCCACCACCCAGCTAATATGTATCAGCTACTTAAAGGACCTTATGAAGGGTGTCCAATTATTACTGTGCAATATTATTATCCGACTGGTAAGTCCAACCAGTCAAGACTTATTTGGAATGACTTGGTACAGTATCCCTATATACATGCAATTTCTTAGAGCTTAAGTTATCCCTACACAAAACAGCCACAGTTGAAAGGTTTAAAATATTTAATAATAAAAACACAAGACGATACTTTGTACTACACAGTGCTAGTCAAAAGTTCAGATATCACAGAGAAATACTTAAAATACTGTAGAAAAGTTCTGACATCAAGGAAAAACAAACTAGTCTAATAGTTTCATAGTTTCATAGTTTAGTATTAGGCTATCTGCCCTGGGGCATTTGTAAGCCTAGCCATAGTAATGTGGCTTTCGCCACCCCATGAAATGGTACAAAAATGTATAGAATAGATTTAGAATACTGTGCCTCTGTCTAGTAGTGACACAGTGAAGGTTCCCTTATATAATATAGTTTCATAGTTTAGTACTAGGCTTCATAGTTTATTACAAAACAGCCACAGTTGAAAGGTGTAAAAATATTTAATAATAAATAATAAAAACACAAGACAATACTTCTTACTACACAGTGCTAGCCAAGAGTTCAGACATTACAGAGAAATAATTAAAAAAAATAATACTGTAGAAAAGTTTTGACATCACAGAAAAATAAACTAGTCTAATCTCCCTATTTCCTAGCTATATCTAAGAGAAGTTACAGTTCTAAATAACTTACATATAGAGCAAAGCAGTGCTGGTGATATTGGATGTTTTCAAGACAAAATGCTCTGAGCTCTCTGATTCTCTCTCTTTAAATTGATAACACAGTGCTGCTTCACATGGCATCATTCTTCACACTTCTCTGGTGTTCCCAGGCTAACAGAAACTACATTTACATTCTTTGCACCTGGTCAGAAACCAGAGCAATAAAGGACATTTATGCATGCAAACTCTAGGCATTAACTCTGACCTCAAAACAATAGGCAGAATTCCTTCATCCAGACATATCAGTTCTGAATGTTGACATCACTGTCAGTCATGAAATGCTTGACTTAGCTTTCTTACAGCAGAGTGCACTGTTGTTACATTCTTGCAGTTCAATATCCAATGCAGTCTTTTCACATTTAAGAGAGCAAGCCTGTGGCTTACATTTACAAATGACAGAATTATCTACAAAATTCTATCTGGCTAGGCTGCTAGCCTTTACCTATCTTCACACATCTCCACCCTGGAGAACTCAAGCTAGTTTTTCAAGTGACCCATGAGAAATATTGCTTGAGAGGGTTAGCTCTATCTGAGTATACCTTACCCCATTCCCTGTCTTGAAAGCCCATCTGCATTGGCATTGCTAATCCCACTGCGGTGCTGCACTGACATATCATATGCTTGCAACCCTATGCTCCATCTTAGCAACTTGGCATTTTGCTGGCTGGCTTTGTTTAACCATGTTAGGGGATTGTGATCTGTCACTACAGTGAATTTTCTTCCATACAGATAAGACTGAAGTTTCTGCAGTGCCCACACTATGGCTAGACATTCCTTTTCTACAGCTGCATAGCATTCCTCCCTGAGTTGGAGCCTATGAATGAGATAAACCACTTGGTGCTCTTCTCCCTCTGAAGAAATCTGGCTAAGTACAGCCCCCACCCCATGGTTTGAAGCATCCACCTTTACAAAAAAGTCTTTGCTGTAATCTGGACTGGCTAACACAGGGGGTCCTCCCAAAGCTTCCTTAAGCTCCTGGAATGCCTGCTCACATGCTGGGGTCCACACTACCTTATCTGGCCTGTTCTTCCTTGTCAGGTCTGTGAGGGGAGCAGCTATGGTACTGAAACTGGGAATGAACTTTCTGTAGTACCCTGCTGTCCCTAAGAATGTTCTCACCTGCTTTTTGGTAACAGGTGCAGGCCATGCCTGAATGACTATTACTTTGGCAGGTTCTAGCCTGATCTCACCACTCCCCACTCTAGGTCCCAGGTAGGAGACCTCTGCCATACCCACCTGACATTTGCTTGGCTTAATGGTCAACCCTGTCCTCTGTAGTCTGCCCAGCACCTCCCTGACATGTTGAAGGTGCTCTTGCCAGAAATGGCTGTAAATGACAATATCATCTAGGTAAGCAAGGCCAAACCCTCCTGCTCCTGCTAGGATATGCTCTACCAGCCTCTGATAAGTTGTTGGGGCATTTTCCATCACAAAGGGCATATTTGTGAACTCATACAAGCCAAAAGGAATCACAAAGGCTGACCTCTCTCTAGCACTGGGAGTCAAGGGCACCTGCCAATAACCCTTGGTAAGATTAATGGTTGTAAGGTACTTAGCCCCACCCAGCTGCTCTAGGGCCTCATCTGTCCTAGGCATGGAGTAAGCATCTGACTCTGTGTGACTATTTAATTTCCTGTAGTCCACACAGAACCTGGTGCTCCCATCCTTCTTTGGCACCAGCACCACTGGGGAGACCCAGGGACTGTTGAACTCTTGAATCGCCCCTAGTTCCAACATCTCCTGTATCTCCTCCCTCAGAGTCTGTTTGACTCTCTCAGGCATGCTATAAAGGGTGCTGCACCAGGTGGGTGTACCCTGGTTTCCCAGTGAACATGTCCCCAAACTCCTGTAACACTGCTCGGATTTCTCGAACCTGGGTAGGAGATAGCTGTTGGGACATTGCTATCCTTTCCACTGAGGTGTCAGTCCGAGCCTCACTGAGGAGATCAGTCACCAGATCTCCCTCAAACTCCTCCAACAATCCACTATAAATGCTCATCACAAGGGCCTCCCTATCATGGTAAGGTTTCATCATGTTAACATAGTACGATTTGTGCCCCTGCTTTCTTCCTAGCAGTTCCACCATGTAGTTAACATCACTTACCTGTCTTACCACTTTGTAGGGTCCCTCGCAAGCTGCTTGCAGCTTGTCGTGTCTGACAGGAATGGGAACCATTACCTGCTGCCCTACAGCATACTCTCTAGCTTGAGTATTCCTGTCATACCATACCTTTTTCTGTTGTTGGGCTTCTGCCAGGTTCTCCTGGGCCAAGCCCATGAGTTTCCTGAGCCTTGTCCTGAGGTTTAGGACATGTGCCACAACAGACTCCTTGTGAGGTTCGCACTCACCTTCCCACTCATCTCGAATTAAATCTAGATGTCCCCACACCCTATGCCCATACAGCAATTCAAAGGGTGAAAAACCTGTGTATTCCTGGTGATCCTCCCTGTAAGGAAACAACAGATGGGGCAAATATTTGTCCCACTCCCTCTTGAACTGGTCTGCAAATACCCATAGCATGGACTTGATTGTAGAGTTTAACCTCTCAACAAGACTATTAGTCTGGGGATGGTAGGGGGTGGTCTTCAGGTGCTTCATCCCACAGTACTTCGGCAGACAAGCCAGCAGCTCTGACACGAAATTGGCACTGCTATCAGTCAGTATTTCTTTTGGGAAACCTACCCTGCTGAAAATCTCCTACAAAGCATTTGCCACCTCTTCTGCCTCAGTGGAGGACAGAGCCACTGCCTCAGGGTATCGTGTAGCATAATCCACTATCACTAGGATATACTTTTTCCCTGTAGAACTTGGGGTATTCATAGGCCCCACAATATCCATAGCTACCCTCTGAAATGGCTCTTCAATCACAGGCAAAGGCATCAAAGAAGCTCTCACCTTGTCTCCTGCCTTGCCTACCTTTTGGCACTGCTTACAGGTCCTGCAACACCCTGTTACATCTCTGGAAATTCCAGGCCAATAGACATTCTGTATAATACATCTCTTTGTATGTTTTATGCCCATATGACCTGCAAAGGGAATATCATGGACTATGGCTAGAAGTGACAGATGGTAGGCTCTAGGCACTACCAACTTCTGTATTCTCTCACCTTCTAGCCCTCCCTCAGGAGTCCACTCTCTATACAGTAACCCTTTGTCCAAGTATACAGATTCCCCCTTCCCTTGAAAATCAGGTGCCTCACTAGCTACCTGCCTCAGATCTTGCAATGTAGGGTCTGAGAGCTGAGCCTGTCTCAACTCTGTCTTTGTAACCCTTCCCAGCTCCCCTTCCACACAGTAAGTCTCGCATCCTCTGACAGTGGTGCCTCACTGTCAGCCTGGGTACTACTACTCACCTCTACCTTTGAGTCCCCCTGTCCAAGGGAACATCAGTACCCACCAACAGCTGTGGGTCACCTTCAGTTTCACTGCTACGGAGTAGCTCCCTCCCTGAAGTAACCACCTCACCAGTCCTGGCTGAAAGTATGAACTCTATCTGGGTCTCTCCGAGGCTACCAGACCCACATGCTTGTCTCCTAGCCTGACTGCATGTAACTGCATAACCATATGGCACTGCCTCATCGAAATCCTTCACTATCAGGACATCTGCAGGATGGTAGTTTGGTACCCCTGTTGTCTCAAGGCAACCTACTATTGGCATTTTTTCTTTCCCACCTACTGGCTCTCTCACCTTTTGTTCCCCACCTTGCCTCCATGGACATCTGTATGCCACATGGCCCCACTGGTTGCATTCAAAACATTTAACCCTAGGTCCTGGATGTGTACCTGGACTAGTGGCTTTCCCTGCTACTAGAAGATTCTGTTGGGGCAGTCTGTGCTGCTCACCATGGGTTCCTTTAGACAAATGAGCAGTACTCGAGGCAGCTTTCCTGTGCAGGGATGCCCTGCTTGCTAGGTATAGGTCTCCCTTCGTCCCCAACTCATCTGAAGTAGCACATCATCTATCAACTAACCATATCCTCATGTCTCAGGCATAGTGCTAAGGGCTTGTTCCCTCACCAAAAGGTCTGCCAGCCCTTCAAAAGTGGTAACCTGACATCCACTCACCCACCTATGAAAATAAGTTCTCAGTTTAGCAACATATTTAAACAAACTTTCATCTGCCTTGCGTCTATGCTCACAAAACGTTTTCCTATTCATTTCAGGTGTTAGCTTAAAACATTCTAACAAGCAATGCTTAACAACAGTGTAATTAAAACAGTCAATGTCAGACATTTTAGACAACACAGTTGCAGCTTTCCCATGGAGTAAGGGGGTCATGAACCGTACCCAGAGCCTTTGGCCAACATCATACTGTTTACATACCCTCTCAAACATATGTATGAAACTATCAAAATTATCCTCCTCTTTGAACTGCGGAAGAAATGTACTGACCTTTTGTGCTTCTGGGGTCCAGTTACTCCATTCCCCATTATCTCCATAACTCTGGTGAAAAGTCAGCATCTCCCTGTCATGCTGCCTCTGCCTCTCCTTTTCTCAGCTTCCAGGTGTTTCTCATTCTCCTCAGCCTGCAGACACCTCAGTCTCTCAGCTGCTTCTATTTCCAAATGCCTGGCCTCCAACTCAAGTCTCTTTAACTCCAGATGGATGTTTAAGTCCTTTGCAGAAAGGTTGAGCTGTCCATTCTCTGAGAGTGGTACATCTCCACTGCCAGTCTGATCGTCCTCCTGGTTGCTGTTTTCTGATGCAGCTGTGACCAGAGCTGCAACCATGTCTGCCTTAATCAGGTTTCCATGCACCAGTCCCCTAGCCTGGCACATCTCAACCAGCTGGCTCCTTCTCAGCTTTCTGTACTACTCTGCTGACATGCTGCCTACTCTCCCTGACTAACTAAGCTAACAAAAGAAATAAAGCATTTGTGATCTGAACTCTGAGAATTCACTGCATGGTTGATTTAGAGTACAAAACACCTTCAGTGATCAATGTACACTAGCTACAGGAATTCACACTACCCACACCACTACAAGCCAATTAGTATTTGCCAACCAATTAATATGTGGTGTGGAGTTCCCACCACTGCCGAATAATTAATATGTGATGCCCGTGCCCTGGTCCAGCAATCAAGGTGCCTCAGTCCTCACCACTAACATCAGTGAGGGGCGTCCATATAGGGAAAGGATAATTAATACACACACACACAGTAAAGTACAATTTCCCTTAAGAGCACACAGAGATTGCAGTCAGTCTGGGGCTGGTTTCTCCCTTTCTCTCCAAGCCCCAATAAGACTCACCACTGGCACAGCTATAGGGTCCAGATCTCAGCCAGCTAGGCAAGCTAAAACTTCCATCACCCTCTCTGTCCAACCAGTACTTCCTGTCCCTGTCCTCACACACACACACACACACACACACACACACACACACACACACACACACACACACACACACACACACACACTTTGAGATAAGAGTTTATACAACCACATAGATATTCCTGGGGAAGGCTGGCACATGTTCTCCAGCTGTGCCCCTTATACCCAGTCTATACAGTAGAAATCACTACCAACAACCAGCTAATATTTATCAGCTACTCAAAGGTCCTTATGAAGGGGGTCCAATTATTACTGTGCAATATTATTATCCAACTGGTAAGTGCAACCAGACAGTCAAGACTTATTTGGTGTGACTTGGTACAGCATCCCTATATACATGCAATGTACTCTTAGAGCTTAAATTATCTCTACACAAAACAGCCACAGTTGAAAGGTGTAAAAATATTTAATAATAAATAATAAAAACACAAGACAATACTTCTTACTACACAGTGCTAGTCAAGAGTTCAGACATTACAGAGAAATAATTAAAAAAATAATACTGTAGAAAAGTTCTGACATCACAGAAAAATAAACTAGTCTAATCTCCCTATTTCCTAGCTATATCTAAGAGAAAAGCTAGTTCTAAATAACTTACATATACAGCAAAGCAGTGCTCGTGATGTTGGTTATTCTCAAGACAAAATGCTTTGAGTTCTCTGATTCTCTCTCTTTAAATTGATAACACAGATCTGCTTCACAACATCATTCTTCACACTTCTCTGGTGTTCCCAGGCTAACAGAAACTACATTTACATTCTTTACACCTGGTCAGAAACCAGAGAAATAAAGGACATTTATACATGCAAATTCTAGCCATTAACTCTGGCCTCAAAACAATAGGCAGAATTCCTTTATCCAGGCAAATCAGCTCCGAATTTTGACATCAAAGACAGTCATGAAATGTTTGACTTAGCTTTCTTACAGCAGAGTGCACGGTTGTTACATTTTTGCAGTTCAATATCCAATGCAGTCTTTTCACATTTAAGAGAACAAGCCTGTGGCCTACATTAGTATTTACAAATGACAGAAATATCTACAAAATTCTGTCTGGCTAGGCTGGCAGCCTTTACCTATCTTCACAACTTGCATTGACAATTGTGTCATTCAATTGTCATGCTTTCAATGTAGTCAGTAAATCTTCTATCAGGTTCAGTTAATTTCTAAAGGAATGTCCTTAAGAGCCAAATAATTCCTGCTACTGTTTCCTTATCAGATCCATTTTTAAATACAGTGCCCATTTTGATATGCACAAGTTCAACCTATCACTTGCCTGGAAAGGTCCAAAGGATTTCCAGCCAAGGAGATTAAAAGCCTTAAATTCTTCAACAACCTTGATAAATTTCTATGAATATACTTATACTCAGTAGCCAGCCAGCTGGTCTGAGGTGACCTATGTCTCAGTTTTTGAGCTTTGAAAGACCCAGTTCTATTTGACCTTCTATTTATTTACAAAACCAGTGGCTGTACAAATACTTGGCCAGAGACCTACATCTATGCAACAAACAAATAAGATTTACTAGAGGGAAAGGTTTCTAATTTCATATATTCCCAGCCTATGGAACAAGTTATCACTGTAGGTCAAACAACATAGTTTGGCTACATTTAAGGCTACACTCTTCAGAATTTAATAAGTAGACAGAAATTTATACCATGATTATCATGTATGGTTTTGCTCAGTTTGGAAGATGGGCATTAATAAGGGTCTATATTATGTCGTCGAAAGACATGTTCAGCAAACACATCTTCATCAACACATAAATATCCAACCCTGTAATCGCCAAATGGCCACATCAGCTACTTTTTTCTCAGGGGAAAAAAGCGCTTGGCCGTCATCAGGGATTTGCCCTTCTCCCCACTGTGGTGTGATCTTGGAGTTGGTATATTTAGTTAGGGTGTGTGTGTGGGGGGGCACAGCCCCCCCACTATATGGGGTTTAAACATTTGTTTGTTGTTCCTTTGGCCAAGAGCTTTTTTCCCTGGGAAAAAGTCGCTGATGTGGCCGTTCAGTGATTACAGGGTTCGATATTTATGTGTCGATGAAGGCGTGTTTGCTGAACACATTTTTCGACTGCATAATGTAGACCCCATTAACAAGTGATCAAAAATGGTTGAACACCTTCTAAGTGTGTCTACTTAAAGGTGTATTTGGCTAGGCATCTTATGTTCCCCATGATTGCTTACCTATCATTGTTGATATGAACCTACAAATACAACCTTAGACATTCAAATATATGGAATTGCAGACCAGGTCAAGATGGCTTGCACTCCCCAAATACATCCACAAATAGGCTCATGGTACTCAAAAAGTAAATCCACAGGACTTCCAGTGATTCATCTTGTACTTACACAGCTACCTCTGGTCAGGATCCACCAAGACTCTCTATGCTTGGCCTTGAAGTCACTGTCCATGAGAGGCAAATGTCTCTAATCAGTGTGTTAGACGCCATATTTTTAATAGCAGATTTTTCAAGTGATTCATGTTTGGCTGGATTATCACAAGATTTCATTACTATAATATCCTGATTAGACCTGCTACAATCAAGTTCTTACCGTAATACTTAGTATACATGCAGCACTTTTTTAAGTGAAGCAGCGACAGTGTCACATTAACTCCCTTCCCAGCACTGGACTCCTGCTTCTATTCTGAATGCAATGGGTTATGGGAGCAAGATAATCCATTTGCATTCTTATGTTGCCTGGCCTGTGTCTAATGGACAAATTAGAAGGCTGTAATGAAAAAGTCCCCTGTGTAATTTGATGTTGAAATCCTGTTGCCTGTACAACCATTGCAATGATACATTGTCAGTTATATTTTATTTAATCTGCATTCTCCTTTTTCCTTCCTTATTTTCATCCTGTGCTCACTCATACCTACAGGTTATTACTTCATACATATGTTTTTTGTATTTTGTTCTCTGACAACCTTGATTGTAATCAGTGTCAATTTCTACTATGCTATTAGATTGTAATTTTTTTCTTCTGTTGTTGCATTTTATCTTGTATTTTGTATATGTTTGGAGCTTTTCTCCTCAGGCCTCCCCTGAAAAAAGGGTTTTGCCCAGTTGGACTAACCTAGTTAACAAATGTCAAACAAATGTTGTTGTTGTGTCTTTTGGCTTTTCCCGGTTAGGGGTCACCACAGCGGAACTCCGGTCCGCTAATGATTGTCAGTAGATTTTTATGTACCGAGTTGCCAGCTGTGACACACAACCTTCAACGAAGGTAGGTCCATTCACGCATGTCTCCCCGCAGAAGACGCTCTAACTGAGAATCGAACCGGACAGCATCTTACTGTGAGGCGACAACGCTACCGCAGCACCACCACCGCAGTCAACAAATGTCAGACAAATAATAAACAAATTTCCAAATACATTTTATCCATGAGTCTTTGAATGCTGATTTTCTTTGAGTTTGGTTTTGGGGGTACAGGAAATCCAGAGATGTACCAAGCTTATCTGTCACTTGGTGCCACTTCCCAGTCTAGTGCTCCTCAACACTAATTTGAGCAGCAAAAAATATATACCCACAGCTGTTCGTCATTTTGTCCGAAGGTTGAGCATCAAATCATCTGTGCCACACCCTCACATCTACATGATGAGCAAAAAAACAAATAGCTTTTCCCTTACTATGTTTATAGCAGGCTTCACTCCTGATCACAGAACCAGTAAAGGAATTCATTTCTGAACTGGCATTCAGAAATGCTAGCACAGGAAAGAATACTGGTACTACACTATTGAATGATCATATCTGCTGATTGCACTCCCAAATACCTTGCATCTGATGAAGCTGCCCCCTTTGCCTCAAGGATAAAATAGCCAGGAGTTTCCACAGCATAGCAAATACTTTATTAACTGACACAGGAACTTTAAATTTAGCACTTTCATCCCAATACTCAGGACTTCATCTGAAAATGTTAATTAATCTTTCCATAACATTTAAAGCCTTTTACTATTACCCATGTTACTTGTTTCCCCAATCAGTCTTTGATCATTAAAATGCATTGAACTCAGTGACACAGTGGTCCAGAAATTTAAAGAAGCAAACACATAAACATGCATTAAGGACTGCACCGATACAGTTCCTGGTGATAAACTAACTCTGAGGTCATCGATAAGATCAGTTGCTGATGAGCTGCCCATTTAGTCCCTCCTTCCTATGAGAATGACTTCAATGTAACGGCCCATGATGAAGAAACCAGATACTGTCTTCCCTCCTAAACCAGACAGTTTATGTTCCTGGGAGACCACCATGGCCTCTGCGTTGGATATGCTCATTCTCATCCTTGCTGCTTTTTGATCAGCAGTGAATCTTTCAAGTGCATGTCTAAGATCACAGTCTGATGAAGTCAAACGGGCAACATAATTTGCAAATGGCATTAATGTCATCTTTGTATTACCATATGGGACACTCACCCAAACTGCAGAAATATGTGCTTGGTTTGTAGAGAGTGTGCAATTTTGCACTAAAGTATGTCTTATTTGATTAGTTGTACTGCAGTGCTTTATGTACTCAGGGAGCTGCAGTTATGCTCTTAGGTTTGAAAGGATGTGTTTCAAGGGTTGTTAGGTATCAAGCAGATATAGTGGAATCATTTATAGCAGCTCTTTCCCGGAATTGTGGACATAAAATGTAGCCCTTCACTAGTTCTCGTTG
Source organism: Protopterus annectens (assembly GCF_019279795.1). Taxonomy (NCBI): domain Eukaryota; kingdom Metazoa; phylum Chordata; order Ceratodontiformes; family Protopteridae; genus Protopterus; species Protopterus annectens. The sequence goes on from NC_056726.1 coordinate 1,973,888,860, forward strand.
ACACCTTGGAACCAAACACTGCTTTTATTCTAGTAAACTTAGCTCTGATGGTATTAAATTATAGCATATCTTAATTAATGGTTTCAGAAGCTGGGTTGGACTGAGGCTTCTTTTTCCAATAATTGCCAACAATTTATAATTGAGAAAAGCCATACTTTTCTTCTGATACTTCTATATTAAATACTATAAGGAAACAGAGTTTATACAGACATATTAATCAAGAGATGGCACCTTATTTCACTCATTCAGTCAGGCATGGGTTGGAGGTGCAAGGATTTCTACTATTTGATGAGAGCAGATTAATTTAGTGCAATCTCTCAGCCCTAGTTCCTCAACGTGACCATTCTCTGACTGTATGGTGAGATTACACTATGTGAAGTACTGTTTTCATACTTCCAGGGTGTTTCTTTATTCACAGGATTTGTGTGACTGTGGAATATATTTATATTAGGGGTTTATGGAGGGAAAAGTCCCCAGCATGAGATGAGGTATAGAGGTGATTGCCCTGCTACAAAAAGTGATGGTTTAGGTGTTTTACCCATAGGTTCAGCAGGTTAAACTGTGGTAGCTTTTTATGACACAGAAAATAGTTGGTGGCTTGTTGAGTGTCGACCTCGCATTAAAGTAGTGTGGTAGCACTCTGTTCTTCTGCAGTAGTTTATCATATGAACTACCAGCTCTGACTCATTATTGCTGTCCTTCAAAGACAAATCTCTTGTCATTTATGTGCTCCCATTGCCTTTCTAGAATAAAAAATTAGTAAGTCCTGAGAAATACCAGCTTGCACAGTAAAGACTTTTACCCTCCACTTAACCATGACTGAACACAATTTGCAGCGAGTGCCTCATGTATTACATAAAAGGACTGCTGTAGTACTTCCAGGTACCAACTAAGGTAATATAATAGTTCTTGACAGCAGGCTAGTCTGTTGAAAGTACAAGTTATTAGAGACTGGAACTTGATCCATGTTTTGAGAGACAGGATTATCATGCCCTACAGTTGTTTTATTTCTTAAACAATGTTAAGGAATATTCTTGACCAACTGAGTTGCAGACTTCTCAGGTGACAAGCCAGCTTTTCTGAGTGTTACTATCTCAACTGGTTGGAAAGCTAATTTTGTCCAGAAACTCCTATCTAGATCAATATCCCATGCATGCAGATCTACTGCCACAAACTAGAAGGGTGTGCAGCCACCAAAATGTTGTGTTTTGGCATTTCATTTTTGTTTGTATAAAGCCCGAAGGCATAAACTTCTGAACTAGTTCAATATAACAGCTAGATCATAAGTGTCAGAGGTGGATTAATTACTCGCCTTCCTTAATACCTTCCTCAATGCTTTCATTCATTACAGAAATAATCATTAGTGGAGCAGTAAACAAAACAGCAGAAGATCCAGAAAAGAATTTTTACAGATTTTGATTTTGTGTTGTCACTGTATGTGCGCATGCACATGCATGCATGCATGTTTGTGTGTGTGTATGTGTGTGTGTGTGTGTGTGTGTGTGTGTGTGTGTGTGTGTGTGTGTGTGTGTGTGTGTGTGTGTGTATGTAACAAAAACTGACTCAGTGAGCTTTCAGTTAAAGAAGCATTTGCATGCTCAGTAATATACTGTGATGTTTTTATGGCAACGTTTTCCTTGTTTTGTTTGTCCCCTACTCATCCTACACTAAATTTCTTTTTAATAAAAATTAATTAAAAACAACACTGAACATTTAAGTGCCTCAAAAAAAATTACCCTTCCCAATCCATTGATGGCTGTGGTGGTCCCAGCCTAAGTGAGGTAGTACTGGGGACACTTATGTTAGCAGCAACTGAGGCAACACTGAGCAGTTAAAGGTACATAAAGTAGGAAAAAAGTCAACAATATCTATGGATAGTATCTTTCAGAAAAATAGAAGTGCAAGAACAAAGATTCGGAATTAGAAGATTTTTTTTTTTAAATTGGGCAAATGGAAAAGAGTGGCTAAGGGGGGTACATGGCTCAACAAAAGTGAGACTGTAAAATTGCATTCATGAGTAGAGAACTCCTCTGCTGTTTGAAAAGGATATGGTGTGTGATCATATGACTGCTTATCTAAGAAGGAATAAACGGGCATTTGAAGTTAAAAATAGTAATCATTGTCTGGTAATGAAGTTTGTATATTTCTTTGTGTAGTGACACTGAATGAAGAAACATACTTGAAAGAGAGAGATGATGTGTAGCAGGACAGAGAAAGATAGTCTCTGTAACATGACAAAACATAACAAGAAAATAACCTTTTTTTTCAGGTTTGATAGAAGAGATTACTGGTGTCCCAGCCGGTGCCACTCTGTCACTAAGGGCATATGTCTTTCCAGAACATCTTCAATTTATCAATTTAAGCCATTCTGGAGGCGACACTGCAGGGATAGTAACTACAAAGAAACTGGATGCTGAAGCAATAAAAGTAAGTAGCACACTGCCTGTAGCATGGTACAAAAAAAAATAGTTGTCAACAGCTTGAAATGTGAAAAATGTAAGTTAGAAGCTCACTCTTTCTCTCCTACCATTATATTTCTCTCCCCAATGCTATGTTCTCCATGCTGTATATTATTGGTTTATTATACAGCAACTGCAGAATTTTAGCATTTCTAAATGCACATCCTTTATTTAAATCTTCACCGTTTCTTTGTTCTTTCACAATTGAAGTAGATTTTAGTTTCCATCAGATAAAATTATTTGTGTATGTACACTCTGCTTAAAACAAGCAGAGAAGAGCAGGAGACTTATGCTGCTTATAAATATGTTTGAATATTCCATAAAATATCGTACCACTAGGCTGAAAGCACAGCAACAGTACTGAATTACATACCAATCAACATAAAGACATTTACACTGACACACTTAAATATCACGTGTCATGCACTGTACTATCAATTCAAATGTTGCCACAGCTTTTTAGAAAAGTCTTGAAAACAAGGTTTTTGGCATAATACTGAAAGATGTGCTTTAAAATGAGATGAAGTCATCAGATTTGCGGATAGAAAGTGAGCTTTCGTTTGCTTCTTCTTTTGCCGTAACAGTAAACAGTTCAACAATTAAGATGTATGATAGTTAAAAAATTATGTTTATCCCTGTTTAGAAATTTGTGGTAAGAATACAGGAGTTATTTTTAACACAAATGGACACAATATACATCAATAAAATGTATCTACTTATTGTTGCATCACAGTCACAGTTAGTGAGGCATTCATA